>NC_135917.1:0-32500 GCF_964194155.1 Cetorhinus maximus
CTCTCAAATACACGTTTGTATCTCTCTCAAATACACATTTATATCTCTCTGTCAAATACACATTTATATCTCTCTCTCAAATACACATTTGTATCTCTCTCTCAAATACACATTTATATCTCTCTCTCTCTCAAATACACGTTTGTAACTCTCTCAAAAACATATTTGTATCTCTCTCTCAAATACACATTTGTATCTCTCTCTCAAATACACATTTGTATATCTCTCTCAAATACACATTTGTATCTCTCTCTCTCTCAAATACACGTTTGTATCTCTCTCTCAAATACGTATTTGTATATATCTCTCAAATACATATTTGTATATTTCTCTCAAATACACATATGTATCTCTCAAATACACATATGAATCTCTCTCTCTCTCAAATACACATTTGTATCTCTCTCGCAAATACACATTTGTATCTCTCTCTCAAATACACATTTGTATCTCTCTCTCTCAAATACACATTTGTATCTCTCTCTCTCAAATACACATTTGTATCTCTCTCTCTCAAATACACATTTGTATATCTCTCTCAAATACACATTTATATCTCTCTCAAATACACATTTGTATCTCTCTCTCAAATACACATTTGTATCTCTCTCTAAAATACACATTTGTATCTCTCTCTCAAATACACATTTGTATCTCTCTCTCAAATACACATTTGTATCTCTCTCTCAAATACACATTTGTATCTCTCTCTCTCTCAAATACACATTTGTATCTCTCTCTCTCTCAAATACACATTTGTATCTCTCTCTCTCTCAAATACACATTTGTATCTCTCTCTCTCTCAAATACACATTTGTATCTCTCTCTCAAATACACATATTTATCTCTCTCAAATACACATTTGTATCTCTCTCTCAAATACACATTTGTATCTCTCTCTCAAATACACATTTGTATCTCTCAAATACACATTTGTATCTCTCTCTCAAATACACATTTGTATCTCTCTCTCAAATACACATTTGTATCTCTCTCTCAAATACACATTTGTATCTCTCTCTCAAATACACATTTGTATCTCTCTCTCGCTCAAATACACATTTGTATCTCTCTCTCTCTCAAATACACATTTGTATCTCTCTCTCTCTCAAATACACATTTGTATCTCTCTCTCTCTCAAATACACATTTGTATCTCGCTCTCAAATACACATTTGTATCTCTCTCTCGCTCAAATACACATTTGTATCTCTCTCTCGCTCAAATACACATTTGTATCTCTCTCTCTCTCAAATACACATTTGTATCTCTCTCTCAAATACACATTTGTATCTCGCTCTCAAATACACATTTGTATCTCTCTCAAATACACATTTGTATCTCTCTCAAATACACATTTGTATCTCTCTCTCAAATACACATTTGTATCTCTCTCTCAAATACACATTTGTATCTCTCTCTCAAATACACATTTGTATCTCTCTCTCAAATACACATTTGTATCTCTCCCTCTCTCAAATACACATTTGTATCTCTCTCTCAAATACACATTTGTATCTCTCTTTCAAATACACATTTGTATCTCTCTCTCAAATACACATTTGTATCTCTCTCTCTCTCAAATACACATTTGTATCTCTCTCTCTTTCAAATACACATTTGTATCTCTCTCTCAAATACACATTTGTATCTCTCTCAAATACACATTTGTATCTCTCTCTCAAATACACATTTGTATCTCTCTCTCAGATACACATTTGTATCTCTCTCTCTCCCAAATACACATTTGTATCTCTCTCTCAAATATACATTTGTATCTCTCTCAAATACACATTTGTATCTCTCTCCCAAAAACACATTTGTATCTCTCTCTCAAATACACATTTGTATCTCTCTCTCTCTCAAATACACATTTGCATCTCTCTCTCTCTCAAATACACATTTGTATCTCTCTCTCTCAAATACACATTTGTATATCTCTCTCAAATATACATTTATATCTCTCCCAAATACACGTTTGTATCTCTCTCTCAAATACACATTTGTATCTCGCTCTCAAATACACATTTGTATCTCTCTCGCAAATACACATTTGTATCTCTCTCTCAAATACACATTTGTATCTCTCTCTCAAATACACATTTGTATCTCTCTCTCAAATACACATTTGTATCTCTCTCTCAAATACACATTTGTATCTCTCTCAAATACACATTTGTATCTCTCTCAAATACACATTTGTATCTCTCTCAAATACACATTTGTATCTCTCTCAAATACACATTTGTATCTCTCTCAAATACACATTTGTATCTCTCTCAAATACACATTTGTATCTCTCTCAAATATACATTTGTATCTCTCTCAAATACACATTTGTATCTCTCTCAAATACACATTTATATCTCTCTCAAATACACATTTGCATCTCTCTCTCTCAAATACACATTTGTATCTCTCTCAAATACACATTTGTATCTCTCTCTCTCAAATACACATTTGTATCTCTCTCTCTCAAATACACATTTGTATATCTCTCTCAAATACACATTTGTATCTCTCTCTCTCTCAAATACACATTTGTATCTCTCTCTCTCAAATACACATTTGTATCTCTCTCAAATACACATTTGTATCTCTCTCAAATACACATTTGTATCTCTCTCTCTCAAATACACATTTGTATCTCTCTCAAATACACATTTGTATCTCTCTCTCAAATGCACATTTATATCTCTCTCAAATACACATTTGTATCTCTCTCAAATACACATTTGTATCTCTCTCTCAAATACACATTTGTATCTCTCTCTCAAATGCACATTTATATCTCTCTCAAATACACATTTGTGTCTCTCTCAAATACACATTTGTATCTCTCTCTCAAATACACATTTGTATCTCTCTCTCTCTCAAATACACATTTGTATCTCTCTCAAATATACATTTGTATCTCTCTCAAATACACATTTATATCTCTCTCAAATACACATTTGCATCTCTCTCTCTCAAATACACATTTGTATCTCTCTCTCTCAAATACACATTTGTATCTCGCTCTCAAATACACATTTGTATCTCTCTCTCAAATGCACATTTATATCTCCCTCTCAAATACACATTTGTATCTCTCTCTCAAATACACATTTGTATCTCTCTCAAATACACATTTATATCTCTCTCAAATACACATTTGCATCTCTCTCTCTCAAATACACATTTGTATCTCTCTCTCTCAAATACACATTTGTATCTCGCTCTCAAATACACATTTGTATCTCTCTCTCAAATGCACATTTATATCTCCCTCTCAAATACACATTTGTATCTCTCTCTCAAATACACATTTGTATCTCTCTCTCAAATACACATTTGTATCTCTCTCTCAAATACACATTTATATCTCTCTCTCAAATACACATTTGTATCTCTCTCTCAAATACACATTTATATCTCTCTCTCTCTCAAATACACGTTTGTATCTCTCTCAAATACATAGTTGTATATCTCTCTCACATACACATTTGTATCTCGCTCTCTCTCAAATACACATTTGAATCTCTCTCTCTCTCAAATGCACGTTTGTATCTCTCTCTCTCTCTCAAATACACGTTTGTATCTCTCTCTCAAATACATATTTGTATATCTCTCTCAAATACACATTTGTATCTCTCTCTCAAATGCACATTTGTATCTCTCTCTCTCTCAAATACACATTTGTATCTCTCTCTCAAATACACGTTTGTATCTCGCTCTCTAATACATATTTGTATATCTCTCTCAACTACACTTTTATATCTCTCTCTGAAATATACATTTGTATCTCTCTCTCAAATACACATTTGTATCTCTCTCTCAAATACACATTTGTATATCTCTCTCAAATACAAATTTGTATCTCTCTCTCAAATACAAAATTGTATCTCTCTCTCAAATACACATTTGTATCTCTCTCTCAAATACACATTTGTATCTCTCTCTGAAATACACATTTGTATCTCTCTCAAATACACATTTGTATCTCTCTCAAAAACACATTTGTATCTCTCTCAAATACACATTTGTATCTCTCTCTCTTTCATATACACATTTGTATCTCTCTCTCAAATACACATTTGTATCTCGCTCTCAAATACACATTTGTATCTCTCTCTCAAATACACATTTGTAACTCTCGCTCTCTCAAATACACATTTGTATCTCTCTCTCAAATACACATTTGTATCTCTCTCTCTCAAATACACAATTATATCTCTCTCTCAAATACACATTTGTATCTCTCTCTCAAATACACATTTGTATCTCTCTCTCAAATACACATTTGTATCTCTCTCTCAAATACACATTTGTATCACTCTCTCAAATACACATTTGTATCTCTCTCTCAAATACACATTTGTATCTCTCTCTCAAATACACATTTGTATCTCTCTCTCTCTCAAATACACATTTGTATCTCTCTCTCTCTCAAATACACATTTGTATCTCTCTCTCGAATACACATATTTATCTCTCTCAAATACACATTTATATCTCTCTCAAATACACATTTGTATCTCTCTCTCAAATACACATTTATATCTCTCTCAAATACACATTTGTATCTCGCTCTCAAATACACATTTGTATCTCTCTCTCTCTCTCAAATACACATTTGTATCTCTCTCAAATACACATTTGTATCTCTCTCTCTCAAATACACATTTGTATCTCTCTCTCTCAAATAGACATTTGTATATCTCTCTCAAATACACATTTATATCTCTCTCAAATACACGTTTGTATCTCTCTCAAATACACGTTTGTATCTCTCTCTCAAATACACATTTGTATCTCTCTCTCAAATACACATTTGTATCTCTCTCTCAAAAACACATTTGTATCTCTCTCTCAAATACACATTTGTATCTCTCTCTCAAATACACATTTGTATCTCTCTCTCAAATACACATTTGTATCTCTCTCTCAAATACACATTTGTATCTCTCTCTCAAATACACATTTGTATCTCTCTCTCAAATACACATTTGTATCTCTCTCTCAAATACACATTTGTATCTCTCTCTCTCTCTCAAATACACATTTGCATCTCTCTATCAAATACACATTTGTATCTCTCTCTCAAATACACATTTGTATCTCTCTCTCAAATACACATTTGTATCTCTCTCTCAAATACACATTTGGATCTCTCTCTCAAATACACATTTGTATCTCTCTCTCGCTCAAATACACATTTGTATATCTCTCTCTCACAAATACACATTTGTATCTCTCTCTCTCTCAAATACACATTTGTATCTCTCTCTCTCTCAAATACACATTTGTATCTCTCTCTCTCTCAAATACACATTTGTATCTCTCTCTCTCTCAAATACACATTTGTATCTCTCTCTCTCTCAAATACACATTTGTATCTCTCTCTCGCTCAAATACACATTTGTATCTCTCTCTCGCTCAAATACACATTTGTATCTCTCTCTCTCTCAAATACACATTTGTATCTCTCTCTCTCTCAAATACACATTTGTTTCTCTCTCTCTCTCAAATACACATTTGTATCTCGCTCTCAAATACACATTTGTATCTCGCTCTCAAATACACATTTGTATCTCTCTCAAATACACATTTGTATCTCTCTCAAATACACATTTGTATCTCTCTCAAATACACATTTGTATCTCTCTCTCAAATACACATTTGTATCTCTCTCTCAAATACACATTTGTATCTCTCTATCAAATACACATTTGTATCTCTCCCTCTCTCAAATACACATTTGTATCTCTCTCTCAAATACACATTTGTATCTCTCTCTCTCTCAAATACACATTTGTATCTCTCTCTCTCTCAAATACACATTTGTATCTCTCTCTCAAATACACATTTGAATCTCTCTCAAATACACATTTGTATCTCTCTCTCAAATACACATTTGTATCTCTCTCTCTCTCAGATACACATTTGTATCTCTCTCTCTCTCAGATACACATTTGTATCTCTCTCTCTCTCAGATACACATTTGTATCTCTCTCTCTCAAATACACATTTGTATCTCTCTCTCAAATATACATTTGTATCTCTCTTAAATACACATTTGTATCTCTCTCTCAAATACACATTTGTATATCTCTCTCAAATACACATTTGTATCTCTCTCTCTCTCTCAAATACACATTTGTATCTCTCTCTCTCTCTCTCAAATACACATTTGTATCTCTCTCTCTCAAATACACATTTGTATATCTCAAATATACATTTGTATATCTCTCTCAAATATACATTTGTATCTCTCTCTCAAATACACATTTGTATCTCACTCTCGCTCAAATACACATTTGTATCTCTCTCTCGCTCAAATACACATTTGTATCTCTCTCTCTCTCAAGTACACATTTGTATCTCTCTCTCTCTCAAATACACATTTGTATCTCTCTCTCTCTCAAATACACATTTGTATCTCTCTCTCAAATACACATTTGTATCTATCTCTCAAATACACATTTGTATCTCTCTCTCAAATACACATTTGTATCTCTCTCTCAAAAACACATTTGTATCTCGCTCTCAAATACACATTTGTATCTCTCTCTCAAATACACATTTGTATCTCTCTCTCAAATGCACATTTATATCTCTCTCAAATACACATTTGTGTCTCTCTCAAATACACATTTGTATCTCTCTCTCAAATACACATTTGTATCTCTCTCTCAAATACACATTTGTATCTCTCTCTCTCAAATACACATTTGTATATCTCTCTCAAATATACATTTGTATATCTCTCTCAAATATACATTTGTATCTCGCTCTCAAATACACATTTGTATCTCTCTCTCAAATACACATTTGTATCTCTCTCTCGCTCAAATACAAATTTGTATCTCTCTCTCTCTCAAATACAAATTTGTATCTCTCTCTCTCTCAAATACACATTTGTATCTCTCTCTCTCTCAAATACACATTTGTATCTCTCTCTCAAATACACATTTGTATCTCGCTCTCAAATACACATTTGTAACTCTCTCAAATACACATTTGTATCTCTCTCAAATACACATTTGTATCTCTCTCAAATACACATTTGTATCTCTCTCTCAAATACACATTTGTATCTCTCTCTCAAATACACATTTGTATCTCTCCATCAAATACACATTTGTATCTCTCCCTCTCTCAAATACACATTTGTATCTCTCCCTCTCTCAAATACACATTTGTATCTCTCTCTCTCTCAAATACACATTTGTATCTCTCTCTCTCTCAAATACACATTTGTATCTCTCTCAAATACACATTTGTATCTCTCTCAAATACACATTTGTATCTCTCTCTCAAATACACATTTGTATCTCTCTCTCGCTCAAATACAAATTTGTATCTCTCTCTCTCTCAAATACACATTTGTATCTCTCTCTCAAATACACATTTCTATCTCTCTCTCAAATACACATTTGTATCTCTCTCTCAAATACACATTTGTATCTCTCTCTCAAATACACATTTGTATCTCTCTCTCTCAAATACACAATTATATCTCTCTCTCAAATACACATTTGTATCTCTCTCTCAAATACACATTTGTATCTCTCTCTCAAATACACATTTGTATCTCTCTCTCAAATACACATTTGTATCACTCTCTCAAATACACATTTGTATCTCTCTCTCAAATACACATTTGTATCTCTCTCTCAAATACACATTTATATCTCTCTCTCTCTCAAATACACGTTTGTATCTCTCTCAAATACACATTTATATCTCTCTGTCAAATACACATTTATATCTCTCTCTCAAATACACATTTGTATCTCTCTCTCAAATACACATTTATATCTCTCTCTCTCTCAAATACACGTTTGTAACTCTCTCAAAAACATATTTGTATCTCTCTCTCAAATACACATTTGTATCTCTCTCTCAAATACACATTTGTATCTCTCTCTCAAATACACATTTGTATCTCTCTCTCAAATACACATTTGTATCTCTCTCTCAAATACACATTTGTATCTCTCTCTCAAATACACATTTGTATCTCTCTCTCTCTCAAATACACGTTTGTATCTCTCTCTCAAATACATATTTGTATATCTCTCTCAAATACATATTTGTATATTTCTCTCAAATACACATATGTATCTCTCAAATACACATATGTATCTCTCTCTCTCTCAAATACACATTTGTATCTCTCTCGCAAATACACATTTGTATCTCTCTCTCAAATACACATTTGTATCTCTCTCTCTCAAATACACATTTGTATCTCTCTCTCTCAAATACACATTTGTATCTCTCTCTCTCAAATACACATTTGTATATCTCTCTCAAATACACATTTATATCTCTCTCAAATACACATTTGTATCTCTCTCTCAAATACACATTTGTATCTCTCTCTAAAATACACATTTGTATCTCTCTCTCAAATACACATTTGTATCTCTCTCTCAAATACACATTTGTATCTCTCTCTCAAATACACATTTGTATCTCTCTCTCTCTCAAATACACATTTGTATCTCTCTCTCTCTCAAATACACATTTGTATCTCTCTCTCTCTCAAATACACATTTGTATCTCTCTCTCTCTCAAATACACATTTGTATCTCTCTCTCAAATACACATATTTATCTCTCTCAAATACACATTTGTATCTCTCTCTCAAATACACATTTGTATCTCTCTCTCAAATACACATTTGTATCTCTCAAATACACATTTGTATCTCTCTCTCAAATACACATTTGTATCTCTCTCTCAAATACACATTTGTATCTCTCTCTCAAATACACATTTGTATCTCTCTCTCAAATACACATTTGTATCTCTCTCTCGCTCAAATACACATTTGTATCTCTCTCTCTCTCAAATACACATTTGTATCTCTCTCTCTCTCAAATACACATTTGTATCTCTCTCTCTCTCAAATACACATTTGTATCTCGCTCTCAAATACACATTTGTATCTCTCTCTCGCTCAAATACACATTTGTATCTCTCTCTCGCTCAAATACACATTTGTATCTCTCTCTCTCTCAAATACACATTTGTATCTCTCTCTCAAATACACATTTGTATCTCGCTCTCAAATACACATTTGTATCTCTCTCAAATACACATTTGTATCTCTCTCAAATACACATTTGTATCTCTCTCTCAAATACACATTTGTATCTCTCTCTCAAATACACATTTGTATCTCTCTCTCAAATACACATTTGTATCTCTCCCTCTCTCAAATACACATTTGTATCTCTCTCTCAAATACACATTTGAATCTCTCTTTCAAATACACATTTGTATCTCTCTCTCAAATACACATTTGTATCTCTCTCTCTCTCAAATACACATTTGTATCTCTCTCTCTTTCAAATACACATTTGTATCTCTCTCTCAAATACACATTTGTATCTCTCTCAAATACACATTTGTATCTCTCTCTCAAATACACATTTGTATCTCTCTCTCAGATACACATTTGTATCTCTCTCTCTCCCAAATACACATTTGTATCTCTCTCTCAAATATACATTTGTATCTCTCTCAAATACACATTTGTATCTCTCTCCCAAAAACACATTTGTATCTCTCTCTCAAATACACATTTGTATCTCTCTCTCTCTCAAATACACATTTGCATCTCTCTCTCTCTCAAATACACATTTGTATCTCTCTCTCTCAAATACACATTTGTATATCTCTCTCAAATATACATTTATATCTCTCCCAAATACACGTTTGTATCTCTCTCTCAAATACACATTTGTATCTCGCTCTCAAATACACATTTGTATCTCTCTCGCAAATACACATTTGTATCTCTCTCTCAAATACACATTTGTATCTCTCTCTCAAATACACATTTGTATCTCTCTCTCAAATACACATTTGTATCTCTCTCTCAAATACACATTTGTATCTCTCTCAAATACACATTTGTATCTCTCTCAAATACACATTTGTATCTCTCTCAAATACACATTTGTATCTCTCTCAAATACACATTTGTATCTCTCTCAAATACACATTTGTATCTCTCTCAAATACACATTTGTATCTCTCTCAAATATACATTTGTATCTCTCTCAAATACACATTTGTATCTCTCTCAAATACACATTTATATCTCTCTCAAATACACATTTGCATCTCTCTCTCTCAAATACACATTTGTATCTCTCTCAAATACACATTTGTATCTCTCTCTCTCAAATACACATTTGTATCTCTCTCTCTCAAATACACATTTGTATATCTCTCTCAAATACACATTTGTATCTCTCTCTCTCTCAAATACACATTTGTATCTCTCTCTCTCAAATACACATTTGTATCTCTCTCAAATACACATTTGTATCTCTCTCTCTCAAATACACATTTGTATCTCTCTCAAATACACATTTGTATCTCTCTCTCAAATGCACATTTATATCTCTCTCAAATACACATTTGTATCCCTCTCAAATACACATTTGTATCTCTCTCTCAAATACACATTTGTATCTCTCTCTCAAATGCACATTTATATCTCTCTCAAATACACATTTGTGTCTCTCTCAAATACACATTTGTATCTCTCTCTCAAATACACATTTGTATCTCTCTCTCAAATACACATTTGTATCTCTCTCTCTCAAATACACATTTGTATCTCGCTCTCAAATACACATTTGTATCTCTCTCTCAAATGCACATTTATATCTCCCTCTCAAATACACATTTGTATCTCTCTCTCAAATACACATTTGTATCTCTCTCAAATACACATTTATATCTCTCTCAAATACACATTTGCATCTCTCTCTCTCAAATACACATTTGTATCTCTCTCTCTCAAATACACATTTGTATCTCGCTCTCAAATACACATTTGTATCTCTCTCTCAAATGCACATTTATATCTCCCTCTCAAATACACATTTGTATCTCTCTCTCAAATACACATTTGTATCTCTCTCTCAAATACACATTTGTATCTCTCTCTCAAATACACATTTATATCTCTCTCTCAAATACACATTTGTATCTCTCTCTCAAATACACATTTATATCTCTCTCTCTCTCAAATACACGTTTGTATCTCTCTCAAATACATAGTTGTATATCTCTCTCACATACACATTTGTATCTCGCTCTCTCTCAAATACACATTTGAATCTCTCTCTCTCTCAAATGCACGTTTGTATCTCTCTCTCTCTCTCAAATACACGTTTGTATCTCTCTCTCAAATACATATTTGTATATCTCTCTCAAATACACATTTGTATCTCTCTCTCAAATGCACATTTGTATCTCTCTCTCTCTCAAATACACATTTGTATCTCTCTCTCAAATACACGTTTGTATCTCGCTCTCTAATACATATTTGTATATCTCTCTCAACTACACTTTTATATCTCTCTCTGAAATATACATTTGTATCTCTCTCTCAAATACACATTTGTATCTCTCTCTCAAATACACATTTGTATATCTCTCTCAAATACAAATTTGTATCTCTCTCTCAAATACAAAATTGTATCTCTCTCTCAAATACACATTTGTATCTCTCTCTCAAATACACATTTGTATCTCTCTCTCAAATACACATTTGTATCTCTCTCAAATACACATTTGTATCACTCTCAAAAACACATTTGTATCTCTCTCAAATACACATTTGTATCTCTCTCTCTTTCATATACACATTTGTATCTCTCTCTCAAATACACATTTGTATCTCGCTCTCAAACACACATTTGTATCTCTCTCTCAAATACACATTTGTAACTCTCGCTCTCTCAAATACACATTTGTATCTCTCTCTCAAATACACATTTGTATCTCTCTCTCTCAAATACACAATTATATCTCTCTCTCAAATACACATTTGTATCTCTCTCTCTCTCAAATACACATTTGTATCTCTCTCTCGAATACACATATTTATCTCTCTCAAATACACATTTATATCTCTCTCAAATACACATTTGTATCTCTCTCTCAAATACACATTTATATCTCTCTCAAATACACATTTGTATCTCGCTCTCAAATACACATTTGTATCTCTCTCTCTCTCTCAAATACACATTTGTATCTCTCTCAAATACACATTTGTATCTCTCTCTCTCAAATACACATTTGTATCTCTCTCTCTCAAATAGACATTTGTATATCTCTCTCAAATACACATTTATATCTCTCTCAAATACACGTTTGTATCTCTCTCAAATACACGTTTGTATCTCTCTCTCAAATACACATTTGTATCTCTCTCTCAAATACACATTTGTATCTCTCTCTCAAAAACACATTTGTATCTCTCTCTCAAATACACATTTGTATCTCTCTCTCAAATACACATTTGTATCTCTCTCTCAAATACACATTTGTATCTCTCTCTCAAATACACATTTGTATCTCTCTCTCAAATACACATTTGTATCTCTCTCTCAAATACACATTTGTATCTCTCTCTCTCTCTCAAATACACATTTGCATCTCTCTATCAAATACACATTTGTATCTCTCTCTCAAATACACATTTGTATCTCTCTCTCAAATACACATTTGTATCTCTCTCTCAAATACACATTTGGATCTCTCTCTCAAATACACATTTGTATCTCTCTCTCGCTCAAATACACATTTGTATATCTCTCTCTCTCAAATACACATTTGTATCTCTCTCTCTCTCAAATACACATTTGTATCTCTCTCTCTCTCAAATACACATTTGTATCTCTCTCTCTCTCAAATACACATTTGTATCTCGCTCTCAAATACACATTTGTATCTCTCTCTCGCTCAAATACACATTTGTATCTCTCTCTCGCTCAAATACACATTTGTATCTCTCTCTCTCTCAAATACACATTTGTATCTCTCTCTCTCTCAAATACACATTTGTTTCTCTCTCTCTCTCAAATACACATTTGTATCTCGCTCTCAAATACACATTTGTATCTCGCTCTCAAATACACATTTGTATCTCTCTCAAATACACATTTGTATCTCTCTCAAATACACATTTGTATCTCTCTCAAATACACATTTGTATCTCTCTCTCAAATACACATTTGTATCTCTCTCTCAAATACACATTTGTATCTCTCTATCAAATACACATTTGTATCTCTCCCTCTCTCAAATACACATTTGTATCTCTCTCTCAAATACACATTTGTATCTCTCTCTCTCTCAAATACACATTTGTATCTCTCTCTCTCTCAAATACACATTTGTATCTCTCTCTCAAATACACATTTGAATCTCTCTCAAATACACATTTGTATCTCTCTCTCAAATACACATTTGTATCTCTCTCTCTCTCAGATACACATTTGTATCTCTCTCTCTCTCAGATACACATTTGTATCTCTCTCTCTCTCAGATACACATTTGTATCTCTCTCTCTCAAATACACATTTGTATCTCTCTCTCAAATATACATTTGTATCTCTCTTAAATACACATTTGTATCTCTCTCTCAAATACACATTTGTATATCTCTCTCAAATACACATTTGTATCTCTCTCTCTCTCTCAAATACACATTTGTATCTCTCTCTCTCTCTCTCAAATACACATTTGTATCTCTCTCTCTCAAATACACATTTGTATATCTCAAATATACATTTGTATATCTCTCTCAAATATACATTTGTATCTCTCTCTCAAATACACATTTGTATCTCACTCTCGCTCAAATACACATTTGTATCTCACTCTCGCTCAAATACACATTTGTATCTCTCTCTCTCTCAAGTACACATTTGTATCTCTCTCTCTCTCAAATACACATTTGTATCTCTCTCTCTCTCAAATACACATTTGTATCTCTCTCTCAAATACACATTTGTATCTCTCTCTCAAATACACATTTGTATCTCTCTCTCAAAAACACATTTGTATCTCGCTCTCAAATACACATTTGTATCTCTCTCTCAAATACACATTTGTATCTCTCTCTCAAATGCACATTTATATCTCTCTCAAATACACATTTGTGTCTCTCTCAAATACACATTTGTATCTCTCTCTCAAATACACATTTGTATCTCTCTCTCTCAAATACACATTTGTATATCTCTCTCAAATATACATTTGTATATCTCTCTCAAATATACATTTGTATCTCGCTCTCAAATACACATTTGTATCTCTCTCTCAAATACACATTTGTATCTCTCTCTCGCTCAAATACAAATTTGTATCTCTCTCTCTCTCAAATACAAATTTGTATCTCTCTCTCTCTCAAATACACATTTGTATCTCTCTCTCTCTCAAATACACATTTGTATCTCTCTCTCAAATACACATTTGTATCTCGCTCTCAAATACACATTTGTAACTCTCTCAAATACACATTTGTATCTCTCTCAAATACACATTTGTATCTCTCTCAAATACACATTTGTATCTCTCTCTCAAATACACATTTGTATCTCTCTCTCAAATACACATTTGTATCTCTCCATCAAATACACATTTGTATCTCTCCCTCTCTCAAATACACATTTGTATCTCTCCCTCTCTCAAATACACATTTGTATCTCTCTCTCTCTCAAATACACATTTGTATCTCTCTCTCTCTCAAATACACATTTGTATCTCTCTCAAATACACATTTGTATCTCTCTCAAATACACATTTGTATCTCTCTCTCAAATACACATTTGTATCTCTCTCTCTCTCAGATACACATTTGTATCTCTCTCTCTCTCAAATACACATTTGTATCTCTCTCTCTCTCAAATACACATTTGTATCTCTCTCAAATACACATTTGTATCTCTCTCTCAAATACACATTTGTATCTCTCTCTCAAATACACATTTGTATATCTCTCTCAAATACACATTTGTATCTCTCTCTCTCTCAAATACACATTTGTATCTCTGTCTCTCAAATACACATTTGTATCTCTCTCTCTCAAATACACATTTGTATCTCTCTCTCTCTCAAATACACATTTGTATCTCGCTCTCAAATACACATTTGTATCTCGCTCTCAAATACACATTTGTATCTCGCTCTCAAATACACATTTGTATCTCTCTCTCTCTCTCTCTCTCAAATACACATTTGTATCTCTCTCAAATACACGTTTGTATCTCTCTCTCAAAAACACATTTGTATCTCTCTCTCAAATACACATTTGTATCTCTCTCTCACTCTCAAATACACATTTGCATCTCTCTATCAAATACACATTTGTATCTCTCTCTCAAATACACATTTGTATCTCTCTCTCAAATACACATTTGTATCTCTCTCTCAAATACACATTTGGATCTCTCTCTCAAATACACATCTGTATCTCTCTCTCGCTCAAATACACATTTGTATCTCTCTCTCTCTCAAATACACATTTGTATCTCTCTCTCTCTCAAATACACATTTGTATCTCTCTCTCTCTCAAATACACATTTGTATCTCTCTCTCTCTCAAATACACATTTGTATCTCGCTCTCAAATACACATTTGTATCTCTCTCTCAAATACACATTTGTATCTCTCTCTCGCTCAAATACACATTTGTATCTCTCTCTCTCTCAAATACACATTTGTATCTCTCTCTCTCTCAAATACACATTTGTTTCTCTCTCTCTCTCAAATACACATTTGTATCTCGCTCTCAAATACACATTTGTATCTCGCTCTCAAATACACATTTGTATCTCTCTCAAATACACATTTGTATCTCTCTCAAATACACATTTGTATCTCTCTCTCAAATACACATTTGTATCTCTCTCTCAAATACACATTTGTATCTCTCTCTCAAATACACATTTGTATCTCTCTATCAAATACACATTTGTATCTCTCCCTCTCTCAAATACACATTTGTATCTCTCTCTCAAATACACATTTGTATCTCTCTCTCTCTCAAATACACATTTGTATCTCTCTCTCTCTCAAATACACATTTGTATCTCTCTCTCAAATACACATTTGTATCTCTCTCAAATACACATTTGTATCTCTCTCAAATACACATTTGTATCTCTCTCTCAAATACACATTTGTATCTCTCTCTCTCTCAGATACACATTTGTATCTCTCTCTCTCAAATACACATTTGTATCTCTCTCTCAAATATACATTTGTATCTCTCTTAAATACACATTTGTATCTCTCTCTCAAATACACATTTGTATCTCTCTCTCAAATACACATTTGTATCTCTCTCTCTCTCTCAAATACACATTTGTATCTCTCTCTCTCTCTCAAATACACATTTATATCTCTCTCTCTCAAATACACATTTGTATATCTCAAATATACATTTGTATATCTCTCTCAAATATACATTTGTATCTCTCTCTCAAATACACATTTGTATCTCTCTCTCAAATACACATTTGTATCTCACTCTCGCTCAAATACACATTTGTATCTCTCTCTCTCTGAAGTACACATTTGTATCTCTCTCTCTCTCAAATACACATTTGTATCTCTCTCTCTCTCAAATAGACATTTGTATCTCTCTCTCAAATACACATTTGTATCTCGCTCTCAAATACACATTTGTATCTCTCTCTCAAATACACATTTGTATCTCGTTCTCAAATACACATTTGTATCTCTCTCTCAAATACACATTTGTATCTCTCTCTCAAATGCACATTTATATCTCTCTCAAATACACATTTGTGTCTCTCTCAAATACACATTTGTATCTCTCTCTCAAATACACATTTGTATCTCTCTCTCAAATACACATTTGTATCTCTCTCTCTCAAATACACATTTGTATATCTCTCTCAAATATACATTTGTATCTCGCTCTCAAATATACATTTGTATCTCGCTCTCAAATACACATTTGTATCTCTCTCTCAAATACACATTTGTATCTCTCTCTCGCTCAAATACAAATTTGTATCTCTCTCTCTCTCAAATACACATTTGTATCTCTCTCTCTCTCAAATACACATTTGTATCTCTCTCTCTCTCAAATACACATTTGTATCTCTCTCTCAAATACACATTTGTATCTCGCTCTCAAATACACATTTGTAACTCTCTCAAATACATATTTGTATCTCTCTCAAATACACATTTGTATCTCTCTCAAATACACATTTGTATCTCTCTCTCAAATACACATTTGTATCTCTCTCTCAAATACACATTTGTATCTCTCCATCAAATACACATTTGTATCTCTCCCTCTCTCAAATACACATTTGTATCTCTCCCTCTCTCAAATACACATTTGTATCTCTCCCTCTCTCAAATACACATTTGTATCTCTCTCTCTCTCAAATACACATTTGTATCTCTCTCTCTCTCAAATACACATTTGTATCTCTCTCTCTCTCAAATACACATTTGTATCTCTCTCAAATACACATTTGTATCTCTCTCAAATACACATTTGTATCTCTCTCAAATACACATTTGTATCTCTCTCTCAAATACACATTTGTATCTCTCTCTCTCTCAGATACACATTTGTATCTCTCTCTCTCTCAAATACACATTTGTATCTCTCTCTCACATATACATTTGTATCTCTCTCAAATACACATTTGTATCTCTCTCTCAAATACACATTTGTATCTCTCTCTCAAATACACATTTGTATATCTCTCTCAAATACACATTTGTATCTCTCTCTCTCTCAAATACACATTTGTATCTCTCTCTCTCAAATACACATTTGTATCTCTCTCTCTCAAATACACATTTGTATCTCTCTCTCTCAAATACACATTTGTATCTCTCTCTCTCAAATACACATTTGTATCTCTCTCTCAAATACACATTTGTATCTCGCTCTCAAATACACATTTGTATCTCTCTCTCTCTCTCTCTCTCAAATACACATTTGTATCTCTCTCTCAAATATACATTTGTATCTCTCTCAAATACACATTTGTATCTCTCTCTCAAATACACATTTGTATCTCGCTCTCAAATACACATTTGTATCTCTCTCTCTCTCTCTCTCAAATACACATTTGTATCTCTCTCAAATACACATTTGTATCTCTCTCTCAAATACACATTTCTATCTCTCTCTCAAATACACATTTGTATCTCTCTCTCAAATACACATTTGTATCTCTCTCTCAAAGACACATTTGTATCTCTCTCTCAAAGACACATTTGTATCTCCCTCTCAAATACACATTTATATCTCTCTCTCAAATACACATTTGTATCTCTCTCTCTCAAATGCACATTTGTATCTCTCTCAAATACACATTTGTATCTCTCTCAAATACACATTTGAATCTCTCTCAAATACACATTTGTATCTCTCTCTCAAATACACATTTGTATCTCTCTCAAATACACATTTGTATGTCTCTCAAATACACATTTGTATCTCTCTCTCAAATACACATTTGTATCTCTCCATCAAATACACATTTGTATCTCTCCCTCTCTCAAATACACATTTGTATCTCTCCCTCTCTCAAATACACATTTGTATCTCTCTCTCTCTCAAATACACATTTGTATCTCTCTCTCTCTCAAATACACATTTGTATCTCTCTCAAATACACATTTGTATCTCTCTCAAATACACATTTGTATCTCTCTCTCAAATACACATTTGTATCTCTCTCTCTCTCAGATACACATTTGTATCTCTCTCTCTCTCTCAAATACACATTTGTATCTCTCTCTCAAATATACATTTGTATCTCTCTCTCAAATACACATTTGTATCTCTCTCTCAAATACACATTTGTATCTCTCTCTCAAATACACATTTGTATCTCTCTCTCAAATACACATTTGTATCTCTCTCTCAAATACACATTTGTATCTCTCTCTCAAATACACATTTGTATCTCTCTCTCTCTCAAATACACATTTGTATCTCTCTCTCTCAAATACACATTTGTATCTCTCTCTCGCAAATACACATTTGTATCTCTCTCTCTCTCAAATACACATTTGTATCTCTCTCTCAAACACACATTTGTATCTCGCTCTCAAATACACATTTGTATCTCTCTCTCTCTCTCTCTCTCAAATACACATTTGTATCTCTCTCAAATACACATTTGTATCTCTCTCTCAAATACACATTTCTATCTCTCTCTCAAATACACATTTCTATCTCTCTCTCAAATACACATTTGTATCTCTCTCTCAAATACACATTTGTATCTCTCTCTCAAAGACACATTTGTATCTCTCTCTCAAAGACACATTTGTATCTCCCTCTCAAATACACATTTATATCTCTCTCTCAAATACACATTTGTATCTCTCTCTCAAATACACATTTGTATCTCTCTCTCTCAAATGCACATTTGTATCTCTCTCAAATACACATTTGTATCTCTCTCAAATACACATTTGAATCTCTCTCAAATACACATTTGTATCTCTCTCTCAAATACACATTTGTATCTCTCTCAAATACACATTTGTATGTCTCTCAAATATACATTTGTATCTCTCTCAAATACACATTTGTATCTCTCTCAAATACACATTTATATCTCTCTCAAATACACATTTGCATCTCTCTCTCTCAAATACACATTTGTATCTCTCTCTCTCAAATACACATTTGTATCTCTTTCTCTCAAATACACATTTGTATCTCTCTCTCTCTCAAATACACATTTGTATCTCTCTCAAATAAACATTTGTATATCTCTCTCTCCCAAATACACATTTGTATCTCTCTCTCAAATACACATTTGTATCTCTCTCAAATACACATTTGTATCTCTCTCTCTCTCAAATACACATTTGTATCTCTCTCAAATACACATTTGTATCTCTCTCTCAAATTCACATTTATATCTCTCTCAAATACACATTTGTATCTCTCTCAAATACATATTTGTATCTCTCTCTCAAATACACATTTGTATCTCTCTCTCAAATGCACATTTATATCTCTCTCAAATACACATTTGTGTCTCTCTCAAATACACATTTGTATTTCTCTCTCAAATACACATTTGTATCTCTCTCTCTCTCAAATACACATTTATATCTCTCTCAAATACACATTTGTATCTCTCTCAAATGCACATTTGTATCTCTCTCAAATGCACATTTGTATCTCTCTCAAATGCACATTTGTATCTCTCTCAAATACACATTTGTATCTCTCTCTCAAATACACATTTGTATCTCTCTCTCTCAAATACACATTTGTATCTCGCTCTCAAATACACATTTGTATCTCTCTCTCAAATGCACATTTATATCTCTCTCTCAAATACACATTTGTATTTCTCTCTCAAATACACATTTGTATCTCTCTCTCAAATACACATTTGTATCTCTCTCTCAAATACACATTTGTATCTCTCTCTCAAATACACATTTGTATCTCTCTCTCAAATACACATTTATATCTCTCTCTCTCTCAAATACACGTTTGTATCTCTCTCAAATACATATTTGTATATCTCTCTCACATACACATTTGTATCTCTCTCTCTCAAATACACATTTGTATCTCTCTCTCTCTCAAATACACGTTTCTATCTCTCTCTCAAATACATATTTGTATATCTCTCTCAAAAACACATTTGTATCTCTCTCTCAAATGCACATTTGTATCTCTCTCTCTCTCTCAAATACACATTTGTATCTCTCTCTCAAATACACGTTTGTATCTCTCTCTCAAATACATATTTGTATATCTATCTCAAATACACATTTATATCTCTCTCTCAAATACACATTTGTATCTCTCTCTCTCTCAAATACACATTTGTATCTCTCTCTCTCTCAAATACACGTTTGTATCTCTCTCTCAAATACATATTTGTATATCTCTCTCAAATACACATTTGTATCTCTCTCTCAAATGCACATTTGTATCTCTCTCTCTCTCAAATACACATTTGTATCTCTCTCTCAAATACACATTTGTATCTCTCTCTCAAATACAAATTTGCATCTCTCTCTCAAATACAAATTTGTATCTCTCTCTCAAATACACATTTGTATCTCTCTCTCAAATACACATTTGTATCTCTCTCTCAAATACACATTTGTATCTCTCTCTCTCTCAAATACACATTTGTATCTCTCTCTCAAATACACATTTGTATCTCTCTGAAATACACATTTATATCTCTCTCTCAAATACACATTTGTATCTCTCTCTCTCTCATATAAACATTTGTATCTCTCTCTCAAATGCACATTTGTAACTCTCTCTCAAATACACATTTGTATCTCTCTCTCAAATACACATTTGTATCTCTCTCTCAAATACACATTTGTATCTCGCTCTCAAATACACATTTGTATCTCTCTCTCAAATACACATTTGTATCTCTCTCTCAAATACACATTTGTATCTCTCGCTCTCTCAAATACACATTTGTATCTCTCGCTCTCTCAAATACACATTTGTATCTCTCGCTCTCTCAAATACACATTTGTATCTCTCTCCCTCTCAAATACACATTTGTATCTCTCTCTCTCTCAAATACACATTTGTATCTCTCTCTCAAATACACATTTGTATCTCTCTCTCAAATACACATTTGTATCTCTCTCTCAAATACACATTTGTATATCTCTCTCTCTCAAATACACATTTGTATCTCTCTCCCTCTCAAATACACATTTGTATCTCTCTCTCAAATACACATTTGTATCTCTCTCAAATACACATTTGTATCTCTCTCTCAAATACACATTTGTATCTCTCTCTCTCTCAAATACACATTTGTATCTCTCTCTCAAATATACATTTGTATCTCTTTCGCAAATACACATTTGTATCTCTCTCGCAAATACACATTTGTATCTCTCTCTCAAATACACATTTGTATCTCTCTCTCAAATACACATTTGTATCTCTCTCTCAAATACACATTTGTATCTCTCTCTCAAATACACATTTGTATCTCTCTAATACACATTTGTATCTCTCTAATACACATTTGTATCTCTCTCTCTCAAATACACATTTGTATCTCTCTCTCTCAAATACACATTTGCCTCTCTCTCTCAAATACACATTTGTATCTCTCTCTCAAATACACATTTGTATCTCTCTCTCAAATACACATTTGTATCTCTCTCTCTCAAATACACATTTGTATCTCTCTCTCAAATACACATTAGTATCTCTCTCTCAACTACACATTTGTATCTCTCTCTCTCTCAAATACACATTTGTATCTCTCTCTCTCTCAAATACACATTTGTATCTCTCTCTCAAATATACATTTGTATCTCTCTCAAATACACATTTGTATCTCTCTCTCTCAAATACACATTTGTATATCTCTCTCAAATACACATTTATATCTCTCTCAAATACACGTTTGTATCTCTCTCTCAAATACACATTTGTATCTCTCTCTCTCAAATACACATTTGTATCTCTCTCTCTCAAATACACATTTGTATCTCTCTCTCAAATACACATTTGTATCTCTCTCGCTCTCAAATACACATTTGTATCTCTCTCGCTCTCAAATACACATTTGTATCTCTCTCAAATACACATTTGTATCTCTCTCAAATACACATTTGTATCTCTCTCAAATACACATTTGTATCTCTCTCACAAATACACATTTGTATCTCTCTCTCAAATACACATTTGTATCTCTCTCTCAAATACACATTTGTATCTCTCTCAAATACACATTTGTATCTCTCTCTCAAATACACATTTGTATCTCTCTCTCTCAAATGCACATTTGTATCTCTCTCAAATACACATTTGTATCTCTCTCAAATACACATTTGTATCTCTCTCAAATACACATTTGTATCTCTCTCAAATACACATTTGTATCTCTCTCAAATACACATTTGTATCTCTCTCAAATACACATTTGTATCTCTCTCAAATACACATTTATATCTCTCTCAAATACACATTTATATCTCTCTCAAATACACATTTGTATCTCTCTCTTTCAATTACACATTTGTATCTCTCTCAAATACACATTTGTATCTCTCTCTCTCAAATACACATTTGTATCTCTGTCAAATTTACATTTGTATATCTCTCTCAAATACACATTTGTATCTCTCTCGCAAATACACATTTGTATCTCTCTCAATTGCACATTTGTATCTCTCTCTCTCTCAAATACACATTTGTATCTATCTCAAATACACATTTGTATCTCTCTCAAATACACATTTGTATCTCTCTCAAATACACATTTGTATCTCTCTCAAATACACATTTGTATCTCTCTCTCAAATACACATTTGTATCTCTCTCTCAAATACACATTTGTATCTCTCTCTCTCAAATACACATTTGTATCTCACTCTCAAATACACATTTGTATCTCTCTCTCAAATGCACATTTATATCTCTCTCTCAAATACACATTTGTATCTCTCTCTCAAATGCACATTTATATCTCTCTCAAATACACATTTGTATCTCTCTCTCAAATACACATTTGTATCTCGCTCTCAAATACACATTTGTATCTCTCTCTCAAATACACATTTGTATCTCTCTCTCTCTCAAATACACATTTGTATCTCTCTCTCTCAAATACACATTTGTATCTCTCTCTCTCTCAAATACACATTTGTATCTCTCTCTCTCTCAAATACACATTTGTATCTCTCTCTCTCAAATACACATTTGTATCTCTCTCTCTCAAA
Organism: Cetorhinus maximus; assembly: GCF_964194155.1. Lineage (NCBI taxonomy): Eukaryota > Metazoa > Chordata > Chondrichthyes > Lamniformes > Cetorhinidae > Cetorhinus > Cetorhinus maximus. The sequence goes on from NC_135917.1 coordinate 23,559, forward strand.
TACACATTTGTATCTCTCTCTCTCAAATACACATTTGTATCTCTCTCTCTCTCAAATACACATTTGTATCTCTCTCTCTCAAATACACATTTGTATCTCTCTCTCAAATACACATTTGTATCTCTCTCTCAAATGCACGTTTGTATCTCTCTCTCTCAAATACACATTTGTATCTCTCTCTCAAATACACATTTGTATCTCTCTCTCAAATACACATTTGTATCTCTCTCTCAAATACACGTTTGTATCTCTCTCTCAAATACACGTTTGTATCTCTCTCTCAAATACACGTTTGTATCTCTCTCTCAAATACACATTTGTATCTCTCTCTCTCAAATGCACATTTGTATCTCTCTCAAATACACATTTGTATCTCTCTCAAATACACATTTGTATCTCTCTCAAATACACATTTGTATCTCTCTCAAATACACATTTGTATCTCTCTCAAATACACATTTATATCTCTCTCAAATACACATTTATATCTCTCTCAAATACACATTTGTATCTCTCTCTCTCAAATACACATTTGTATCTCTCTCTCAAATACACATTTGTATCTCTCTCTCTCAAATACACATTTGTATCTCTCTCAAATATACATTTGTATATCTCTCTCAAATACACATTTGTATCTCTCTCGCAAATACACATTTGTATCTCTCTCAATTGCACATTTGTATCTCTCTCTCTCTCAAATACACATTTGTATCTCTCTCAAATACATATTTGTATCTCTCTCTCAAATGCACATTTATATCTCTCTCAAATACACATTTGTATCTCTCTCAAATACACATTTGTATCTCTCTCAAATACACATTTGTATCTCTCTCTCAAATACAGATTTGTATCTCTCTCTCAAATGCACATTTATATCTCTCTCAAATACACATTTGTATCTCTCTCTCAAATACACGTTTGTATCTCTCTCTCAAATACACGTTTGTATCTCTCTCTCAAATACACATTTGTATCTCTCTCTCAAATACACATTTGTATCTCTCTCTCTCAAATGCACATTTGTATCTCTCTCAAATACACATTTGTATCTCTCTCAAATACACATTTGTATCTCTCTCAAATACACATTTGTATCTCTCTCAATACACATTTGTATCTCTCTCAAATACACATTTGTATCTCTCTCAAATACACATTTATATCTCTCTCAAATACACATTTATATCTCTCTCAAATACACATTTGTATCTCTCTCTCTCAAATACACATTTGTATCTCTCTCAAATACACATTTGTATCTCTCTCTCTCAAATACACATTTGTATCTCTCTCAAATATACATTTGTATATCTCTCTCAAATACACATTTGTATCTCTCTCGCAAATACACATTTGTATCTCTCTCAATTGCACATTTGTATCTCTCTCAAATACACATTTGTATCTCTCTCAAATACACATTTGTATCTCTCTCTCAAATACAGATTTGTATCTCTCTCTCAAATGCACATTTATATCTCTCTCAAATACACATTTGTATCTCTCTCTCAAATACACATTTGTATCTCTCTCTCTCAAATACACATTTGTATCTCTCTCAAATACACATTTGTATCTCTCTCTCTCTCAAATACACATTTGTATCTCTCTCAAATACACATTTGTATCTCTCTCTCTCAAATACACATTTGTATCTCTCTCAAATATACATTTGTATATCTCTCTCAAATACACATTTGTATCTCTCTCGCAAATACACATTTGTATCTCTCTCAATTGCACATTTGTATCTCTCTCTCTCTCAAATACACATTTGTATCTCTCTCAAATACATATTTGTATCTCTCTCTCAAATGCACATTTATATCTCTCTCAAATACACATTTGTATCTCTCTCAAATACACATTTGTATCTCTCTCTCAAATACAGATTTGTATCTCTCTCTCAAATGCACATTTATATCTCTCTCAAATACACATTTGTATCTCTCTCTCAAATACACATTTGTATCTCTCTCTCTCTCAAATACACATTTGTATCTATCTCAAATACACATTTGTATCTCTCTCAAATACACATTTGTATCTCTCTCAAATACACATTTGTATCTCTCTCAAATACACATTTGTATCTCTCTCAAATACACATTTGTATCTCTCACAAATACACATTTGTATCTCTCTCAAATACACATTTGTATCTCTCTCTCAAATACACATTTATATCTCTCTCTCTCAAATACACATTTGTATCTCGCTCTCAAATACACATTTGTATCTCTCTCTCAAATGCACATTTATATCTCTCTCTCAAATGCACAATTGTATCTCTCTCAAATACACATTTGTATCTCTCTCTCAAATACACATTTGTATCTCTCTCTCAAATACACATTTGTATCTCTCTCTCAAATACACATTTGTATTTCTCTCTCTCTCAAATACACATTTGTATCTCTCTCTCTCAAATACACATTTGTATCTCTCTCAAATACACATTTGTATCTCTCTCAAATACACATTTGTATCTCTCTCTCAAATGCACATTTATATCTCTCTCTCAAATGCACATTTGTATCTCTCTCAAATACACATTTGTATCTCTCTCTCAAATACACATTTGTATCTCTCTCTCAAATACACATTTGTATCTCTCTCTCAAATACACATTTGTATCTCTCTCTCTCTCAAATACACATTTGTATCTCTCTCTCTCTGAAATACACATTTATATCTCCCTCTATCAAATACACACTTGTATCTCTCTCTCTCTCAAATACACATTTGTATCTCTCTCTCTCTCAAATACACATTTGTATCTCTCTCTCAAATGCACATTTATATCTCTCTCTCAAATACACATTTGTATCTCTCTCTCAAATGCACATTTGTATCTCTCTCAAATACACATTTGTATCTCTCTCTCAAATACACATTTGTATCTCTCTCTCAAATACACATTTGTATCTCTCTCTCAAATACACATTTGTATCTCTCTCAAATACACATTTGTATCTCTCTCTCTCAAATACACATTTGTATCTCTCTCAAATATACATTTGTATATCTCTCTCAAATACACATTTGTATCTCTCTCGCAAATACACATTTGTATCTCTCTCAATTGCACATTTGTATCTCTCTCTCTCTCAAATACACATTTGTATCTCTCTCAAATACATATTTGTATCTCTCTCTCAAATGCACATTTATATCTCTCTCAAATACACATTTGTATCTCTCTCAAATACACATTTGTATCTCTCTCTCAAATACAGATTTGTATCTCTCTCTCAAATGCACATTTATATCTCTCTCAAATACACATTTGTATCTCTCTCTCAAATACACGTTTGTATCTCTCTCTCAAATACACGTTTGTATCTCTCTCTCAAATACACATTTGTATCTCTCTCTCTCAAATGCACATTTGTATCTCTCTCAAATACACATTTGTATCTCTCTCAAATACACATTTGTATCTCTCTCAAATACACATTTGTATCTCTCTCAAATACACATTTGTATCTCTCTCAAATACACATTTGTATCTCTCTCAAATACACATTTATATCTCTCTCAAATACACATTTATATCTCTCTCAAATACACATTTGTATCTCTCTCTCTCAAATACACATTTGTATCTCTCTCAAATACACATTTGTATCTCTCTCTCTCAAATACACATTTGTATCTCTCTCAAATATACATTTGTATATCTCTCTCAAATACACATTTGTATCTCTCTCGCAAATACACATTTGTATCTCTCTCAATTGCACATTTGTATCTCTCTCAAATACACATTTGTATCTCTCTCAAATACACATTTGTATCTCTCTCTCAAATACAGATTTGTATCTCTCTCTCAAATGCACATTTATATCTCTCTCAAATACACATTTGTATCTCTCTCTCAAATACACATTTGTATCTCTCTCTCTCAAATACACATTTGTATCTCTCTCAAATACACATTTGTATCTCTCTCTCTCAAATACACATTTGTATCTCTCTCAAATACACATTTGTATCTCTCTCTCTCAAATACACATTTGTATCTCTCTCAAATATACATTTGTATATCTCTCTCAAATACACATTTGTATCTCTCTCGCAAATACACATTTGTATCTCTCTCAATTGCACATTTGTATCTCTCTCTCTCTCAAATACACATTTGTATCTCTCTCAAATACACATTTGTATCTCTCTCTCAAATGCACATTTATATCTCTTTCAAATACACATTTGTATCTCTCTCTCAAATACACATTTGTATCTCTCTCTCAAATACAGATTTGTATCTCTCTCTCAAATGCACATTTATATCTCTCTCAAATACACATTTGTATCTCTCTCTCAAATACACATTTGTATCTCTCTCTCTCTCAAATACACATTTGTATCTATCTCAAATACACATTTGTATCTCTCTCAAATACACATTTGTATCTCTCTCAAATACACATTTGTATCTCTCTCAAATACACATTTGTATCTCTCTCAAATACACATTTGTATCTCTCTCAAATACACATTTATATCTCTCTCTCTCAAATACACATTTGTATCTCGCTCTCAAATACACATTTGTATCTCTCTCTCAAATGCACATTTATATCTCTCTCTCAAATGCACATTTGTATCTCTCTCAAATACACATTTGTATCTCTCTCTCAAATACACATTTGTATCTCTCTCTCAAATACACATTTGTATCTCTCTCTCAAATACACATTTGTATTTCTCTCTCTCTCAAATACACATTTGTATCTCTCTCTCTCAAATACACATTTGTATCTCTCTCAAATACACATTTGTATCTCTCTCAAATACACATTTGTATCTCTCTCTCAAATGCACATTTATATCTCTCTCTCAAATGCACATTTGTATCTCTCTCAAATACACATTTGTATCTCTCTCTCAAATACACATTTGTATCTCTCTCTCAAATACACATTTGTATCTCTCTCTCTCTCAAATACACATTTGTATCTCTCTCTCTCTGAAATACACATTTATATCTCCCTCTATCAAATACACACTTGTATCTCTCTCTCTCTCAAATACACATTTGTATCTCTCTCTCTCTCAAATACACATTTGTATCTCCCTCTATCAAATACACACTTGTATCTCTCTCACACACGCACATTCGTCCCTCACACACACATTCGTCTATCGCACACATTCGTCTATCGCACACATTCGTCTCACGCACACACACGTGTCTCTCTCACGCACACACACGTGTCTCTCTCACGCACACACACGTGTCTCTCTCACGCACACACACGTGTCTCTCTCACGCACACACACGTGTCTCTCTCACGCACACACACGTGTCTCTCTCACGCACACACACGTGTCTCTCTCACGCACACACACGTGTCTCTCTCACGCACACACACGTGTCTCTCTCACGCACACACACGTGTCTCTCTCACGCACACACACGTGTCTCTCTCACGCACACACACGTGTCTCTCTCACGCACACACACGTGTCTCTCTCACGCACACACACGTGTCTCTCTCACGCACACACACGTGTCTCTCTCACGCACACACACGTGTCTCTCTCACGCACACACACGTGTCTCTCTCACGCACACACACGTCTCTCTCACGCACACACACGTCTCTCACACGCACACACACGTCTCACACACACACGTCTCTCTCACACACACACACACACACACGTCTCTCACACACACACACACGTCTCACACACACGTCTCTCACACACACACACACGTCTCACACACACACACACACGTCTCACACACACACGTCTCTCTCACACACACACACACACACACACGTCTCTCACACACACACACACGTCTCACACACACACACACACGTCTCTCACACACACACACACGTCTCACACACACACACACACGTCTCACACACACACACACACACGTCTCTCTCACACACACACACGTCTCACACACACACGTCTCTCTCACACACACACACACGTCTCTCACACACACACACACGTCTCACACACACACACACACGTCTCACACACACACACACACGTCTCACACACACACACACGTCTCACACACACACGTCTCTCTCACACACACACACACACGTCTCTCACACACACACACGTCTCACACACACACACACACGTCTCTCACACACACACACACGTCTCTCACACACACACACACGTCTCTCACACACACACACACGTCTCTCACACACACACACACGTCTCTCTCACACACACACACGTCTCTCTCACACACACACACGTCTCACACACACACGTCTCTCTCACACACACACACACACACGTCTCTCACACACACACACACACGTCTCTCACACACACACACACGTCTCACACACACACACACACGTCTCACACACACACACACACGTCTCACACACACACACACACGTCTCACACACACACACACACGTCTCACACACACACGTCTCTCACACACACACACACACACGTCTCTCACACACACACACACGTCTCTCTCACACACACACACGTCTCTCACACACACACACACGTCTCACACACACACACACACGTCTCACACACACACGTCTCTCTCACACACACACACACACGTCTCTCACACACACACACACACACGTCTCTCACACACACACACACGTCTCACACACACACACACACGTCTCACACACACACGTCTCTCTCACACACACACGTCTCTCTCACACACACACACACACGTCTCTCACACACACACACACGTCTCACACACACACACACACGTCTCACACACACACACACACGTCTCACACACACACACACACGTCTCACACACACACACACACGTCTCACACACACACACACACGTCTCTCTCACACACACACACGTCTCACACACACACGTCTCTCTCACACACACACACACACGTCTCTCACACACACACACACGTCTCTCTCACACACACACACGTCTCTCACACACACACGTCTCACACACACACACACACGTCTCACACACACACGTCTCTCTCACACACACACACACACGTCTCTCACACACACACACGTCACTCTCACACACACACACGTCTCTCTCACACACACACACGTCTCTCTCACACACACACACGTCTCTCTCACACACACACACGTCTCTCTCACACACACACACGTCTCTCTCACACACACACGTCTCTCTCACACACACACACGTCTCTCTCACACACACACACGTCTCTCTCACACACACACACGTCTCTCTCACACACACACGTCTCACACACACACACACACGTCTCACACACACACACACACGTCTCACACACACATGTCTCTCTCACACACACACACACACGTCTCTCACACACACACACGTCTCTCACACACACACACACGTCTCACACACACACACACACGTCTCACACACACACACACACGTCTCACACACACACGTCTCTCTCACACACACACACACGTCTCTCTCACACACACACACGTCTCTCACACACACACACACACACACGTCTCACACACACACACACGTCTCACACACACACGTCTCTCTCACACACACACACACACGTCTCACACACACACACACACGTCTCACACACACACACACACGTCTCTCTCACACACACACACGTCTCTCACACACACACACACGTCTCACACACACACACCTCTCTCACACACACACACACACGTCTCTCACACACACACGTCTCACACACACACGTCTCACACACACACGTCTCTCTCACACACACACACACACGTCTCTCACACACACACACACGTCTCTCACACACACACACACGTCTCTCACACACACACACACGTCTCTCACACACACACACGTGCCTCTCACACACACACACGTGCCTCTCACACACACACACACGTGCCTCTCACACACACACACACGTGCCTCTCACACACACACACGTGCCTCTCACACACACACACACACACGTGTCTCTCACACACACACACACGTGTCTCTCTCACACACACACACACGTGTCTCTCTCACACACACACACGTGTCTCTCTCACACACACACACACACGTGTCTCTCTCACACACACACACACACGTGTCTCTCTCACACACACACACACACGTGTCTCTCTCACACACACACACACACACGTGTCTCACAGATACACACGTGTCTCTCTCACACACACGTCTCTTTCACACACACGTCTCTTTCACACACACGTCTCTTTCACACACACGTCTCTTTCACACACACGTGTGTCTCTCTCTCACACACACACACGTGTGTCTCTCTCTCACACACACACACACGTGTCTCTCTCACACACACACACACACGTGTCTCTCTCACACACACACACACACACGTGTCTCACAGATACACACGTGTCTCTCTCACACACACGTCTCTTTCACACACACGTCTCTTTCACACACACGTCTCTTTCACACACACGTCTCTTTCACACACACGTGTGTCTCTCTCTCACACACACACACGTGTGTCTCTCTCTCACACACACACACGTGTGTCTCTCTCACACACACACACGTGTGTCTCTCTCACACACACACACGTGTGTCTCTCTCACACACACACGTGTGTCTCTCTCACACACACACACGTGTGTCTCTCTCACACACACGTGTCTCTCTCTCACACACACACACGTCTCTCTCTCACACACACGTGTGTCTCTCTCTCTCACACACACGTGTGTCTCTCTCTCACACACACACGTGTGTCTCTCTCTCACACACACACGTGTGTCTCTCTCTCACACACACACACGTCTCTCTCACACACACACACGTCTCTCTCTCACACACACACGTCTCTCTCTCACACACACGTGTCTCACACACACACGTGTCTCTCTCACACACACACACGTGTCTCTCTCACACACACACACGTGTCTATCTCACACACACACACGTGTCTCTCTCACACACACAC
>NC_135917.1:37500-152074 GCF_964194155.1 Cetorhinus maximus
TCTCTCTCTCAGACACACACATTTCTCTCTCTCTCTCTCTCTCTCTCAGAGACACACACTTTTCTCTCTCTCTTTCAGACACACATTTCTCTCTCTCTCAGAGACACACACATTTCTCTCTCTCTTTCAGACACACATTTCTCTCTCTCTCAGACACACACACACGGTCTCTCTCTCTCTCTCTCAGAGACACACACATTTCTCTCCCTCTCTCTTTCAGACACACACATTTCTCTCTCTCACACGCACGCATTTGTCTCTCACACACAGGGTCTCTCTCAGACACACACACATTTCTCTCTCTCTCTGAGACACACATTTCTCTCTCTCTCTCTCTCAGACACACACACATTTCTCTCTCTCTCTCTCAGACACACACATTTCTCTCTCTCTCTCTCAGACACACACACATTTCTCTCTCTCTCTCTCTGAGACACACACATTTCTCTCCCTCTCTCTCTCAGACACACACATTTCTCTCCCTCTCTCTCTCAGACACACACATTTCTGTCTCTCACACGCACGCATTTGTCTATCTCACACACACGGTCTCTCTCTCTCTCTGAGACACACACATTTGTCTCTCTCTCTCTCTTTCAGACACACACATTTCTCTCTCTCTCTCTTTCAGACACACACATTTCTCTCCCCCTCTCTTTCAGACACACACATTTCTCTCCCTCTCTCTTTCAGACACACACATTTCTCTCTCTCTCTCTCTTTCAGACACACACACACGGTCTCTCTCTCTCTCTCTCTCAGAGACACACACATTTCTCTCCCTCTCTCTTTCAGACACACACATTTCTCTCTCTCACACGCACGCATTTGTCTATCTCACACACACGGTCTCTCTCTCTCTCTCTCTCTCTGAGACACACACATTTCTCTCCCTCTCTCTTTCAGACACACACATTTGTCTCTCTCTCTCACACACACATTTCTCTCTCTCTCTCTCTCAGACACACACACATTTCTCTCTCTCTCTCTCTGAGACACACACATTTCTCTCTCTCTCTCTCTCTCACACACACACAAATTTGCATCTCACACACACACAATTTATCACATAAACCACCCCCCCCCCCAACCCCAACCCCAGTTTTTTTTTACCTGCTTTCTCCTGGCCGACCACAAGCAAACCCTGACCTCGGCGTGACCCGACCCGGAACTGACGTCTCACCCAACCAGCGCCTTCCCCTGTGGCCATTGGCCGGCTGCGGAGACGGAGAAGCCAATAGGAGTCGGTGGGAGCCGGGACATCCGGCTGTGTCTATAACGTTCCAGCCGGGTGGTGTCTGACCGTATTGGGGGGGGGCTGCTCTCCCAGGGACACACACCGGGACAAACATCAGCTGCAGCTGGAGGATCGTCAACTCGGGCAAAGACCCTCCCTCGCCTGCCTGAAACTTGCTGGTTTTCCGGTGCACAGAGCTGTCAGTGGCCAATTGCAGCTCGATGCTCGATGCAGAAAGGCCGCTAATCCCCAAGCCTTTCATGCATAGGGCACACGAGTAGCTGCAAAACCAGCAGCGATCCCTCCAGCTATATTGTTTCCATCTATCGGACATTGTATCTTTTGTCTGCAATTGTAAGTGTCGTGAGTGACAATGTCGTTTCGGAAGGAAACTGGTCTGGTTTGTACTTTACTTAGTATCAATCTTGAATGGTCATGCAATGTACTTTTTTGAAATTCAATGAATAAAGTACATTTTGGGGGAACAAATAATTTGTAACCAATATCTGCTGTTAAATGTTTTTTTTTAATTCAGTCATTCATGGGATGTGGGCGTCACTGGCTAGGCCAGCATTTATTGCCCATCTCTCATTGCCCTTGTTCAGAGTTAACTGGAGTCACATGTAGGGCCAGACTGGGTAAGGACAGCAGATTTCCTTCCCTAAAGGACATTAGTGAACTAGAGGGGTTTTTATGACAATTGACACCTTCAGACTTTTGATTCCAGATTTTTTATTAAATTCAAATTTCACCATCTGCTGTGGCAGGATTCGAACCGGGGATCCCCAGAGCATTATCTCAGGTCTCTAAATTACCAGTCCAGTGACAATACCACCACCTCCACTAACAACACATGTTGTATGTATAACCTGGAAGTGAAGTGAAATAGGCTGCATTGAAAGAATTTATTGTGTTTTGGCACTTTACATAATGGTTCAAATCTGATATTATATGATGCACTTTTACAAAATGTATGAATAAAGTGGAATTCTTCAGGGAAAAAAAAAATCATCCCTCTAATTGACCCCTTGAGAAGGTGGGGGGGGTGAGCTGCCTTCTTGAACCGCTGCAGTCCCCGTGTGGTGTAGGTACACCCACGGCGCTGTTAGAGAGGGAGTTCCAGGATTTTGTCCATGTGGTGTAGGTACACCCACAGCGCTGTTAGAGAGGGAGTTCCAGGATTTTGTCCCGTGTGGTGTAGGTACACCCACAGCGCTGTTAGGGAGGGAGTTCCAGGATTTTGTCCCCGTGTGGTGTAGGTACACCCACGGCGCTGTTAGAGAGGGAGTTCCAGGATTTTGTCCCGTGTGGTGTAGGTACACCCACGGCGCTGTTAGGGAGGGAGTTCCAGGATTCTGACCCAGCGACAGTGAAGGAACGGCCAATATATTTCCAAGTCGGGATGGTGAGTGGCTGGGAGGGGAACTTCTAACTGGTGGTGTTCCCCATGTGTCTGCTTGTCCTTCTAGGTGGTTGTAGTAACTGTAGCTTTAGGGCTCATTGTGTTGTATAGTATCATGTGAGAGTGTGAACGAATGAGCTCTAAGCACAGGGAACCTTAAAGTGGGAGTCCTCCTTGTAGTTGTGGAGCTTGATGGAAGCATGTAACTGCTGCTGTAGCCTGTAAATAAAGTTCGATGTTTCTAACGAGAAACCTGCCTGGAAAGTCAAGCCCATAAAAAACTGGCAAAGAGGATGGGATTAGGTCTGGCATTGTCCCTCGTCCAGCGACTGTGGGTACCTTGTTTAAACAGAAGAAGAGGAAGATATACGCACCAGATAATCCACGCTTTGGCAAGATTGACCCCTTCGAACCATCCAGAGAGGATTGGTGTCAATATGTAGAACGCCTCGGGTTCCATTTCCAGGCAAACGAAATAACGGGGGAGGAAAAGAGGAGAGCAATTCTCCTAAGCGTTTGCGGGAGGAAAATCTATAGTTTAATCCAAAGTTTCACGGCCCCGAACGCCCCCAATTCGAAGACCTTCAGCGAATCGGTGGACCTTATTAAGGGACATTTTCAACCCAAACCCTCAGTCACACACAGAGGTTCAGGTTTAATTTGAGGGTTAGAGCCCCGGGGGAGACTATTGCTACATACAACTGATGTGATTTTGGACTGTGGTGTGCAAGATGATATCATTCAACGACGATTATTAACTGAAGTAAACCTTGATTTTAAAAAAGCATTGGAAATAGCGCTTGCGATGGAAAGCGTAGGCTATACATGGTGCACAAAATGCTGATGCTTCCTGTTTGGGATGGGAATGGACATCCGGGTGTGGCGTGAAAAGCCAGGATTCCACCACGAAGCGGGAAACAGTCCCCGCTACCTAGATATGTAAAATAAATACAGGAAACAGCTCAGCAGCAAATGAATTGTTACCGATGTGGAGGCAATCATAATCCTGAAACTTGCCGTTTTAAAGAGGTGGAGTGATATTTTTTTGCCATAAAAGAGGGGTAGGCACTGAAACATTGTAAAGCAAGGTTGAGACAGACTCCCAGGCAGCAAACTAAGCTGATTGAAGTACGTAATGTGGAAGAATCAGAAACCGCCAATTGGAATATTCACTCCCTATTTGATGTGGAAGTCAGGAAGACAGAGACAGCCACTGTTACTCTGCAGATAAATGGAACACCTTTAACGATGGATGTGGGCACTGTTGCTTTAACCGTTGTAAGGGGAGACACACCTTCAAATACTGAAACAAGGGTGATCAGCAATTGAATTTGGAGCAGACATCAGCCAAATTGAAAACCCAAACTGGTGAAGCTATCCAAGTGAAGGGTATTACCACTGGACCTGTTTATTATCAGCACCAAGCAGCACAACTCCCAGTGATGGTAGTAGAAAGGGAGGAAGGACCAAGCCTTCCAGGTTTGTCTGAAAGAGATTAAACTAAATTGGTCTGAAATTTTCCAGCTACCAGGAGGGCTGCCAGAGCGGCTGGAGAAATATGACAAGGTTTCTCGAGACGGACTGTGGAGAATCGAAGTCCTGCAGGCCAAGATCTACGTTGATTCAGAAGCAACTCCTGGTTTCTTTAAAGCAAGGCCGGTGCCACGTGCCCTCTGAGGAAGAAGGTTGACACCGAATTGAACCGTTTAGGGAGGCTGGGAGGGAGTCATCCAGCCGGTTCAATTCTCAGGGTGGGCAGCACCTATAGTCCCCGTCTTAAAACCGGATCAGACCATCTGGATCTGCGGAGACCATAAGCTATCAGTAAACAAAGCTGCCAAGTTGGATAAGTTCCCTATCCCCAAGATCGAGGATCTCTGTGCTAAATTAGCTTGTGGGACAACTTATGCTAAACCAGCTAAGAGTCACACGTAGGAACTGGATGACACCTCCAGAGAGTTTGTTTCCGATTTCCAGCATCCGCAGTAGTTTTGCTTTTATCCCTATCTCTGAACTTGCCTAAAGCCCATTACGTCTCTTAACTTTTCCGTTTCTGACAGTATGTCACAGACCTGAAATGTCCACCCTGTTTCTACAGAGGCTGCCTGATCGGCTGAACATATCCAGCATTTTCTCTTTTTATCAGATGTCTAACATCTGCAGCATTTAAGATTTGGGTGTGGTGATTAAGATGCTGGTTTGAGGTGCTAATGGGCGAGGTCACTCCTGTATCTTCGATAAACTAATGGCATTATCCATTGTTTGGCCCGGCACCACAGGCAGAAAACATAGCTCAACTTCTGGAGGAGGTTGTTTACTTGCTATTGGAACTATTTCAGATATTTGCAGCAAAACCAAAAATTGCTGGGAAAACTCAGCAGGTCTGACAGCATCTGTGGAGAGAGAGAGAGAAAGAGTTAACGTTTCGAGTCCGGTCGGAGAGAAGAGCAGTACTTCTTCAAGGTAGGCATTCCTGGAAGAGAGGTGGCAGTCAATTAAACACTAAGATAAAGGCAAAACCCGCAGTATTTTGCCTTTATCATATATTTGCAGCCCTAGGTGTGATCTCCTCAGGTTTAAGCAGATCAACCGATCCTCATCGTTAATTCGATTTACAGATTTTAACCTTGTCACTTCAGTTGGGAACCTGACTGAAGGAAATTGTGTGAAAAAGAACAGGAAACTTTGTGCCGTTTCTTTTGTGTGATTAGTCTCTGAATTCTGTTATCGGGGAATCGGGAGTGAAGTAGCTCCCTTGACAGTAATTGTAACTCTCCTGAGTGACAGGCAGTATTGGGAGGAACTGATTTGCTTTGCACTTTACATGACCACTCAGAGTTGACATTATATAGTGTACTTTAAAAAATTTTATGAATAGAATACATATTTGGGAAAAATAGGTTTGCAGCATGGGAATTTGGCAGTGTTAAAAGGCATTTATTTATTTAAATTCAAGGAGTATAGTAACTAAAGCCGATGAGGTGGGGGCACAGATAGATACATGGCAGCATGATATTATCACTGTAACAGAAACTTGGCTTAAAGAGGGGCAAAATGGCAGCTCAACACCCCTGGATATAGAGTTTTCAGGCAGGATTGGGAGGGGGATAAAAAAAGGTGGGGGTGTTGCGTTATTGGTTAAATACAGCGGTGAGGAGGGATGATATACTAAATGAAGCATCAAATGAGGCCATATGGGTTGAGCTCAGAAATAAAAAAGGGGCAGCCACACTGCTAGGAGTGTAATATAGACCCCCAAATAGTGGCAGGGACTTAGAACAGCAAATATATAGGCACATTTCTGAGGGCAATAATAGACTTCAACTATCCTCAGGTCCACTGGGCTACGAAAAGTGGGCACTAAATTCTCGAACTGCATCCACAGAACCATAGAACACTACAGCACAGAAAACAGGCCATTCTGCCCTTCTAGTCTGTGCCGAAATATTATTCCGCTAATCCCATTGACCTGCACCCAGTCCATAACCCTCCAGACCTCTCCCATCCATGTATCTATCCAATTTATTCTTAAAACTTAAGAGTGAGCCCTCATTTACCACGTCAGATGGTAGCTCGTTCCACACTCTCACCACTCTCTGAGTGAAGAAGTTCCCCCTAATGTTCCCCCTAAACCTTTCCCCTTTCACCCTAAAGCCATGTCCTCTCGTGTTTATTTCTCCTAATCTAAGTGGAAAGAGCCTACTCCCATTTACTCTGTCTAAACCCCTCATAATTTTGTAAACTTCTATCAAATCTCCCCTCATTCTTCTACGCTCCAAGGAATAAAGTCCTAACCTGTTTAATCTTTCCCTGTAACTCAACTCCTTAAGACCCGGCAACATCCTAGCAAGTCTTCTCTGCACACTCTCAATCTTACTGATATCCTTCCTGTAGTTAGGCGACCAGAACTGCGCCCAATACTCCAAAGTTGGCCTCACCAATGTCTTATACAACCTCACCATAACATCCCAACTCCTATACTCAATACTTTGATTTATGAAGGCCAGTATGCCAAAAGCTTTCTTTACAACCTTGTCTACCTGTGACGCCACTTTCAGGGAATTATGTATTGTTTATATATATATATTATTATATATCCAAGAGGACTTTTTTTAGCCAGCACGTAACAAGCCCAACGAGAGGGCGGTCGGGGGGGAGCTAATTCTAGATTCAGTCTTAGGAAGTGAAGCTGGGCAAGTGGATGAAGGTGCAGTGGGGGAGGCCATTTTGGAGAGAGTGACCATAGTACAGTTAGACTTGGCAACACTGTGGAGAAGGACAAAGATAGAACAGGGGTGAAAGTTCTAAGTTGTGGGTGGGGGGAGACTAACTTTACGAAGCTGAGAGGTGACCTGATGAAAAGTGGACCGGTTACAGCTACTGGAAGGGAAATCAGTGTCAGAGCAGTGGGAGGCCTTCAAAAAGCGAGAATCTACGGGCGCAGTGTAGACATGTCCCCACAAAGAAAGAGCAATACTGCCAAATCTAGAACGCCCTGGTTATCTAGAAGCACACAGACCAAGATAAAAACAGAGAAAGAAAGCTAGTGACAGTCACAAAAAGCTTAATACTGTAGAAAGCCTAGAGGAGTATAGAAAGTACAGGAGTGAAGTAAAAAAAGGAGATTAGGAAAGCAAAGAGAGGATAGGAAAAAATATTGGCAGGTAAAATCAAAGAAAAACCCAAAGATGTTTTACCAGCACATTAAGAGCAAGAGGATAACTAAAGAAAGGGCCTATCAGAGATGGACATGGTAACTTGTGGATTGAGGCTGAAGATGTGGGCAGGGTTCTCAATGAGTGCTTTGTCTCTGTCTTCACTAAGGGAGGGGGTTGGTGCAGACATTCTGAGTTAAAGGGGGGGGGTGTGAAATATTAGATACAATAGGCATAGTGAGAGGGGAGGGACTAGCATCCCTGAAGGTGGATAAGTCACCAAGGCCGGATGGATTGTATCCCAGGCTGTTGAAGGAAGCCAGGGAAGAAATAGTGGATGCTCTGAGGGTCAGTTTCCAATCCTCACTAGATACAGGCGAGGTACCAGAGGACTGGACGTCTGTGAATGTTGTACCATTATTTAAAAAGGGTGCGAGGGAGAGGCCAGAAAATTATAGGCTGGTCAGCCTGACTTCAGCGGTGGACAAAGTATTGGAATCAATTCGGAGAGACAGGATAAACTGTCACTGGGAAAGGCACAGATCGATCAGGGATAATCGGCATGGTTTTGTTAGGGGAAGATCGTGTCTTACTAACTTAATCAGATTTTTTGAGGCACTAACAGGGAGGATTGATGAGGGTAGTGCATGGATTTTAGTCTACAGGGATTTCAGTAAGGCATTTGACAAGGTCCCACATGGCAGACTGGTCAGAGAAGTAAAAGCCCATGGGATACAGGGGAATGTGGCGAGTTGGATCCAAAATTGGCTCAGTGACAGGAAACACAGGGTAATGGTCGATGGATGTCTTTGCGAGTGGAAAACTGTTTCCATTGGTGTTCCACAGGGCTCAGCGTTGGGGCCCTTGCTGTTTGTTGTATTTATTAATGATTTGGATTTAAATGTGGGAGACATGATTGGGAAATTTGCAGATGACACAAAAATTGGCCCAGTAGTTGATAGTGAAGCTGTTGTCTCCAGAATGATATCAATGGTTGGGTTGAGCAGGCGGAGAAGTGGCAGATGGAATTCAATCCAGAGAAATGTGAGGTCATGCATGTGGGGAGGGCAAACAAAGGGAATATTCAATAAATGGGGGGATATTGAGAGGGGTTGAGGAAGTGAGAGACCTTGGAGTGCATGTCCACAGGCCCCTGAAGGTGACAGGTCAGGTGGATAAGGTGGCAAAGAAAGGAATGCTTTCCTTTATTGGATGAGGTATTGAATACAAAAGCAGGGGGTGTAATGATGGAACTGTATAAAACGCTGGTTAGGCCACAGCTGTAATTTTGCGTGCAGTCCTGGTCGCCACATTGCAGGAAGGATACAATTGTTCTGGAGAGGGTACAGAGGAGATTTACAAGAATGTTGCCAGGGCTGGAAAATTGCAGCTATGGGGAAAGATTGGATAGGTGGGGGTTGTTTTCCTTGGAACAGAGGAGGCTGAGGGGGTGACCTGATTGAGGTGTACGAGATTATGAGGGGCCTAGATAGGGTAGACAGAAAAGATTTGTTTCCCCTAGCTGAGGTTGATGAGGGCACCTGATAGAGGTTTATAAGATTGTGAGGGGCGTAGATAGGGTGGATAGGAAGGCACTTTTTCCATTAGTAGCGGGGTCAATAACCAGGGGGGCATAGATTTAAGGTAAGAGGTAGAAGACTAAGAGGGGAGTTGAGGAGAAATCTTTTTCACCCAGAGGTTGGTGGGAGTCTGGAACTCACTACCCGAAAGGGTGGTGGAGTCAGAAACTCTCATAACATTTAAGTATTTAGATATTCACTTGCATTGCCATAGCCTCCAGGGCTTACGGACCAAGCGCTGGAAAATGGGATTAGTATTGTCAAATCTTTGTTGGCCGGTGTAGACACGATGGGCCAAATGGTCTCCTTCTGTGCTGTAAACATCTATGAGTCTGAGGGGTCAAATGCCAGGGGGGCACAGATTTAAGGTGATTGGTGGAAGGATTGGAGGGACCCTTGAGGAAAAATCTTTTCACCCAGAGGGTGGTGGGTGTCTGGTATTCGCTGTCAGGTTTGGTGGTGGAGGCAGAAACCCTCAACTCATTTAAAAAGGTACCTGGATCTGCACCTGAAGTGCTGTAACCTGCAAGGCTACGGACCGGAAGGTGGGATTAGAATGGGCGGCCGGGTTTTTAAGAAAGTTTTTGTGTGTACTGGAGGTCCTCATGGCGCTGTGGGTAGTGACCCTACAGCTGAGCCAGGAGCTCTGGGTTCCAGCCCCATCCTTGTGATTAACGGTCAAAGATGGTGTGTGTTCATAACATAGCCAAGCAACTTGGAGCATCAACTTGTTAATCCTCCTAACAGGCCCCTCAATGGCGGGCGGTAAGAGTGGGAGAGATTCCTGGTCAGTCGTGTGATAGAACTTATTTTTTAAAAATATCCATTCATGTGATGTGGGCATCGCTGGCTCGGCCAGCATTTATTGCCCATCCCTAATTGCCCCTTGTTCAGGGGGCATTTCAGAGTCAACCACATAGCTGTGGGTCTGGAGTCACGTGTAGGGCCAGACCGGGATAAGGACGGCAGATTTCCCTCCCCTAAAGGGGACGTTAGTGAACCAGACGGGTTTTTACCACAATCGACAACGGTTTCATGGTCATCATCAGACTTTTAATTACAGATATTTATTGAATTCAAATTTCACCATCTGCTGTGGTCCCAGAGCATTGGACTGTTAAATAAACTCGAATCTTTGGCCTGCAGGATTGCGGCCAATCTGAGTGACTGGCATAACACATGACCTCCTGATCGATAAACAAATTGGCACCCAGAGACTTCCGGTTTTATAAGGTCTTTCGCAATGCCTTACAGGTCAGTGAAATGCTTTAGAAATGTCGTTGGTTTTGTAATGTAGGGAATAGGTGTTGCCGACCCTGATTCAATGTATTCCTGGAGGCTTCATCGCAGGACTTGCCCCCAGGCTTGGGCCATTAGTCGGCCAGCTCACCCATCGCTGTGCTCACTGCCTTTTCCTACGCCAATTGGAAAGCGAAAAAGACCCATTACCCGATTGGATGAATCTTGACTGTCAGCCAAACAGCCTTTGTTCTGAGATAAAAGCAAAAGTACAGCAAGATGCTGGAAGTCGGAGATAAAAACAAAACGCTGAAAAAGTTCAGCAGGTCTGGCAGTGCCAGTGGAGAGAGAGAGAGAGAGACAGGGTTAATGTTTCCAATCCGTGTGACTCTTTGTCAGAGCTCTGAAGAAGAGTCACAGAGACTCGAAACGTTAAACTCTCCCTCTCTCCACAAAACCCTGCCAAAGCCACCGAGTTTTTCCAGCATTTTCTGTTTTTATTTCGACCTATTTTCTCCGCCCCACCCCACAAATTTTCAACATGTTTGTATCTGGTAAAGGGAAACGTTCAAACTTTTTTTTTTAAATAAAAAAACTTTCTATCTTTTTTTAATGTCCCGGTGATTTATTTTCTCCGGGGTTGCACACCTGGAGATTGATCTTCAATTCCTGGGTCGGTCCTGGAGGGTTGGTGGCCCTGCGAGGCGGCCGATCTTTACGCACAGCAGGATCCCGCTGCCTCAGTGGATGTGCGCCTCCGACACCCAGAAAAGGCCGACACCGACTTTTAAGCGTCTCTGTAAAACTCCCGCCCCGCGCACCCCACCCCCCAACTGCTTTCAACCCTCGGCAATTATGTTAACACTTGAAATACGAAGGTGACAATGTGGTGTTTTACTCCTGATTTAATTTATTTTGAACTGATGTGTCAGAAACCCGTCACTCCTTTCAATAGTCCACGATGCGGCGGAATGACCCGACCATGGGAGAGATGGCAGCCCAGTCGCTGTACCTCCTGTACTCCCTCAGCTCCAGCAGGTACTGCCTCCCTCTGTAGTTGGGCAGCTCGTAGAAGACCCAGGCTCCGTCCAGCACGTTGCAGGAGTAGATCTCACGGTGCCGGAAGCGATCGTAGACGTTGGGGCAGTCGTCGGTGAATTCCATCATCTGACCCCCAAACTCTGGTCTCTCGTAGACCCTTATCCTGTAGAAGCCCCCGGTTGGCTGTGGGTTGGATAGAATACAAGTAGAGAGTACAGGAGAGCGTGGGCAGAAGGCAGTGTCGCACTAGTCGGCCGAGCAGAGAGGGCAAGCGTTGGGGAGGGAGAGCTATTCAGCTGATGAAGAGGGTCGAGACACAGCAGACGTCCTGGGGTGCAGGTGGGTAGCCACTCAGCCCCTGAGCCAGGAACTCCGGTGTTCGAGTCCTGCCCCCAGCGCTTAATGGTCAAGGAAGGCGTGTCCATGACGTGGCCAAACAGCTGTAAATCCTTCCAACGCTCGCCGATAGCAGGCGGTAAGAGTGGGAGAGATTCCCGGCCAGCTGTGTGACACACGGAGAAGGGGAGCTTCCCCCATCACTGCCTGCAGCATATGCGAAAGTGTACATTGCCACAGCCCCTTGGACTGCTTGGTGGGGAGCGGGCTGGGGTTGAATGGACGGCTGGTGTGGATCGGAGTGGTGCCAACAGCACAGGACGGGCACAGAACTCAAGACAATCACACAACTTAGGGGCACCTAAGGGACATGGACGGTGAAAGTCTGAGGTTCACCCTCTACCATCCTAGTAGTCACCTGGCGCAATGATATTGCTGTTATTGCATAATCTTAGTGACCAATCTCCATCAATGGTGCTACAGTGAAATATTATCCATGTTCAGTAGGCAAGGTTCTTAAAGATTCTTATCTTTATAGATAAGGTATATTTATCTTTATAAATATTTATAGTTATAGGCTTCTTTATAGATTCTTAGCACACGGGACAATCTCATTGTGCACTCTTGTATGAACAGGAAATCTCAGAAATACCAATCGATCTTTACTGGCATGACACACAAGGAGTCAAGATCTTTTCGGGTGAAAGGGACTGGAGGATGGGAGAAAATTGGGGTAATTATTGTACACAGACAAACCCCTCTTAAAGTCAAACATTGCCTTTTCCATTTTAATACACTTTGATTGATATTCTTTATGGTCAGATAGCAAAGGCTGATGGCACTTTGGGTGGTGGAGCTGTATCACCGGACATGGGCTGCAGCACCACCACTGGCAGGAGGGTGGAACTGCAGCGTGACACGTTTACATAAGCAGTCCCCATTCTGAACGCGCGCAATGGAAACGGTTGACACAAAAGCAGGGCAAAAGCAGGAGAAGAAGAAATGAGGGTTTGTCGGCAGGGGGCGGGTGCAAACATAAGATTTTTGATACATTACTGAGACTGACCTGGCGGACCATGCGACAAGACCTGACGTTGTCGTTGAAGCCCATCCAACGGTGGTAATCTGGGTACTCCCCCCTCCTTAAGACGTACATGTATCCCAGGTAGTTGGGGCGCTCGTAGATCACCCAGACGCCACTCTCCACGCGGATGGAGCGGCAGCAGCTGAAGTAAGTCTGCAAGTCCGGGGTGTCACTGGTACATTCAAAGTGACGACCTTGGAAGTCTCTGTCCTCGTAGAAAATGATCTGTAATGGAAGATAAGCAACATTCCAACGAGGAACTCTTTCCAAATGACCTGCTTCCCATTATTTTCCCTCCCTGCGCACCTGCGTATATTCCCCCAATGTTTCTCCCTCTCAAGGGGCAATTAGGGATGGACAATAAATGCTGGCCTGGCCAGCGACGCCCATTAGTTTGTCTAGGATACAGGAATGAGCTTGACCATTAGTGCTTCAAACCAGCACCTTAATCTCATCTGAATCTTAAATGCTGCAGGCGCTAGACACCTGGTAAAAAGAGAAAATGCTGGATATGTTCAGCTGGTCAGGCAGCCTCTCTAGAAACAGGGTTAGCATTTCAGGTTCGTGACATACTGTCAGAAACGGAAAAGTGAAGAGACGTAACGGGCTTTAGGCAAGTTCAGAGATAGGGATAAAAGCAAAACTACTGCAGATGCTGGAAATCGGAAACAAAAACAGAAAATGCTGGAAAAACTCAGTAGCTCTGGCAGTATCTGCAGAGAGAGAAAAAGTTAATGTTTCGAGTCCATGTGACTCTTCTTCGGCGCAAAGATAGGGATATAGGGGTTAGGTGGCGGGGGGAAAGAGCTGGAAAAGAAGATCTAATAGGCTATGTGGAAGGTAGCAGTGATCTAAATGACAAAAGGGATGATTGTGCAGGGATGAGTGCGGCTCCCACAGCAGTTAAGAAGCTCGACACCATCCAGGACAAAGCAGCCCCGCTCGATGGGGCACCCCATCCACCAACATTCACTCCCTCCACCACCACCGACGCACAGGGGCAGCAGTGTGTGTACCATCTACAAGATGCACTGCAGCAACTCACTAGGGCTCCTTCGACAGCGCCGCCCAAACCCACAACCTCTACCATCTAGAAGGACGAGGGCAGCAGACCCATGGGGAACACCACCACCTGCAAGTTCCCCTCCCGAGCCACTCACCATCCCGACTTGGGAATATATCGGCCGTTCCTTCACTGTCGGTGGGTCAAAATCCTGGAACTCCCTCCCTAACAGCGCCGTGGGTGTACCTACACCACACGGACAAAATGCTGGAACTCCCTCCCTAACAGCGCCGTGGGTGTACCTACACCACACGGACAAAATCCTGGAACTCCCTCCCTAACAGCGCCGTGGGTGTACCTACACCACACGGACAAAATCCTGGAACTCCCTCCCTAACAGCGCCGTGGGTGTACCTACACCACACGGACAAAATCCTGGAACTCCCTCCCTAACAGCGCCGTGGGTGTACCTACACCACACGGGGACTGCAACGGTTCAAGAAGGCGGCTCACCCCCCCCCCCCACCTTCTCAAGGGGCAATTAGGGATGGGCAACGGACGCTGGCTCTGCTGGAGACACTTGTATATTCAGAATGATTGTTTTTTTACAGGAAGGGGGTTACTCTGCGCAGTATGGACCCCTCCCGCCTTCAATTCGAACAGGTTACCTCGAGCCCGATGAGGAACAAGTACCAACACAGAAGGAACTTGCATTTCTACAGAGCCAGTGAAATATTTTTGAAGTGCGTAATGTGGGGGGTCGGGGGGGGGGAAACGCAGCTGCCGGTCCACGCACTGCAAGATCCCACAAGCCGCAGCCGGATCACGAACGGGCGATCTGCTTTTAGTGATGTTGATTTGAGGGGCCCTAGGACATTGGGGATAACTCCGCTGGTGTTCCTTCAACCTCGAGCTGTGGACCTTTCCCAATCACCTGAGAGGGTGGACGGTGGTGGGGTGGGGGTTGATGGGGGTGGGGGGGTGTTGGGGGGCCTCACCCCAGAGCCAGCACCTCTGACAGTGCTACACTCTCTCAGCGCTGCACTGGGAGTGTCACACCCTCCTGAAACAGAGGTGAGAAAGCTACCCACTTACCTTCCCCATCTTCCTTGTGACCAGGCGACACTTGCACTGCTACCTGCTCGTTGGCTGTGGTTTGATCTGAATATTGCTGCTGTATTTATACCCAGTATGATGAATTACGCAGAGAAGGCTTTATTGTCTGCAATTAAACACATCAGCAGAACACGCTGTTGTTCTGTTTTGTTGAGCTATTTGATTTCTATATAGATCTTTTGTTTTGCCTTTTTTTTTTAATCCCCGTCATCGAACGTCCATCGCTTCTAGAGTCATCACTTTTTAAAAATCATTTGTATGCAGTTATATTTCAACCTTATAGCTGGGCTGGCATCGCTGAAGGTTCGTTGCTTGCCTTTCACATTTCAGAGAACTGTCCATTAGAGGCCATTCGGCCCATCGTGTCCGTGCTAGCTCTTATGAATGAGCTGTCCCCACTTTCCCCTCTGGCTTTTACCCCTTCCCCCCCCCCACCTCTCGCTGTGCAAAGTATTTCTCAAGGCCATTTTGTGCATTAATTATACTGACTGTGTTTTGAAACAGTTTGCACCAGAGATGACCACATCAGCCCACGTTATTTTATTTAAAATTCGTTTAACGGGATGTGGGTGTCGCTGTCTGGGCCAGTGTTTATTGTCCATCCCTAATTGCCCCTTGACAAGGTGGGGGGTGAGCCGCCTTCTTGAACCGCTGCAGTCCCCGGGTGGTGTAGGTACACCCACGGCGCTGTTAGGGAGGGAGTTCCAGGATTTTGTCCATGTGGTGTAAGTACACCCACAGCGCTGTTAGGGAGGGAGTTCCAGGATTTTGTCCGTGTGGTGTAAGTACACCCACAGCGCTGTTAGGGAGAGAGTTCCAGGATTTTGACCCGGCGACAGTGAAGGAACGGCCGATATATTCCCAAGTCGGGATGGTGAGTGGCTCGGGAGGGGAACTTGCAGGTGGTGGTGTTCCCCATGTGTCTGCTGCCCTTGTCCTTCTAGATGGTAGAGGTCGTGGGTTTGGAAGGTGCTGTAGAAGGAGCCTTGGTGAGTTCCAATCTTGCCATTGGTACTTAGACACCTTTTTCCTTCATGGGATGTGGGCATCGCTGGCTGGGCTGGCATTTGTTGCCTATCCCTAACTGCCCCCATGGTCATTTCAGAGGGGCAGGTAAGAGTCAACCACGTCACTGTGTGTGGGTGTGGGTCTGGAGTTAGACCGGGTAAGGACAGCAGATTTCCCTTCCCTAAAGGGGCATTAGTGAACCAGACAGGTGATGCTTTATATTCCAGACTTGTTAATGTTGATTTGAAATTCCACCAACTGCTGTGTAGCTCAGTGACAGTACCATGATTTAGCTCAGTGACAGTACCATGATTTAGCTCAATGACAGTACCATAATTTAGCTCAGTGTAGCTCAGTGACAGTACCATGATTTATTCGTTCATGGGATGTGGATGTCACTGCCTAGGCCAGCTATTTATTGCCCATCCCAAACTGCCCCTTGTTCAGAGGGCATTTAAGAGTCAACCACATCATTGTTGTGAGTCTGGAGTCATGTGTAGGCCAGACTGGGTAAAGACGGCAGATTTCCTTCCCTAAAGGGGACATTAGTGAACCAGATGGGTTTTTACAACAATCGACAATGGTTTCACAAGTCATCATCAGATTTTTATGGTGGGATTCGAACCCAGGTCCCCAGAGCATTACCCCGGATCTCTGGAATACTAGTCCAGTGATAATACCGCTACCCATCACCTCCCCACTGATGCCAGTATTTCCCCTTTACAATGTAGGGAAGGGTAGCAGCTAATTTTAACACAGTGAGATCCCACCAACAGCAATGAGATAGAAATGAACATGCCATAACAAATCTGAGCGTATTTATTTTGAAAGCACATATTCACATTTTACATCAGAAAATGGCCAATCACATTGAACAGAGAGTGGAATGATGACGATGGGGCCTTTGAAGATTACAGCAAGCCAACCAAACAAAAGGACCCCTCACAAGGTGTCACTGGATGAGGATCTGAAGATCGGCCCCTGTGTGATTTCGCTGCTCACCTTCCTGCCTCCAACACGACGGGGTGTGAAGACCGATCCTACATGAGGAGGAATTTCTTCTCCCCAAGGGTGGGTCAGTCTGTGGAATTCTCTGCCCCTCCCCCAGAGAGCAGTGGAGGCCGGGTCAGTGAATATATCCGAGGCTGAGTTAGACAGATTTCTGATCAGCAAAGGGAGTCGAGGGTTATTGGGTGGGGGGGCGGGGAACAGGCAGGAAAGTGGAGGTGGGATCACAACTAGATCAGCCACAATCCTGATGAATGGGGGAGCAGGCTCGAGGGGCTGAATGGCCTACCGCTGCTCCCGAGTTCGATGTTCCGATGACCTACTGAAACCCCAACTCAGGCCAGTTGACACAGCAGGATCAGCTCAGTGACATATCGGGCAGTGCAATGATTACAGCCACCAGAGAGAGCTCCAAAGCACTTTTAAGAACTGGTAAAAATATGTATTTTTAAGAAAGAACCAAGGTCAAACCTTCAAGGACATGTTTAGCCTGAGAAAAAAGCACTCAAACGGCAGTCCTTGTCCATTTGATTTGCTCAGTTTGTGCTACAATATGAAGGATTCTTTAATATGCCTGAATGTGGGTTTTAATTCGCCGTTTTTGGCGTGGGAAATTGAAAGGCACAAACAAATAAAATCGAACCAATGAATGTGTTGGCTGAGACCGAAGGGTTTTTTTTCCCCCCCCCACCCCTCCCATCTTGATTGTTACGAAGAGGGATTTGTTATGAAAGATCGGTGGGCTGATTTCTCCATCTCTACATGGTCATCGCGTCAAGTGTTACCCGGCCCTCAACCAGCACTAGTCTTCAGTGTGTTGTGATGGCAAAACTAACAAGGTCCGGTGATCTTTAGCTCGATCCATCTCGCCATCTGGTCCCCATTCATCACAACACTCAAGATTAGATACTCAGTGGGAGGAGGTATGCCCTAGGATTGTGAGGGGAAGGAGATGAAGGTAAAGTAACTCCACATTGTTCGTAAACTTGCCCAAACATCTGGAGTCAAGGTCACACCAGCAGCTCCCATCTGGGATGGCGGTTAAAACCCTTCAAATCGAAGGGGGGAAGTGAAAGCAGCAAAGGGGGTTATATAGTGAGCTACAACCACTGAAAGGACACATAGAGCTGGAGCTGTCTGTCATCCAAAGATAGCCTCACAATATTTTACAGCAATGATGAATAAAAATCAATCAAACGCATTAGAATTGAAAGCGATGCTAAAGTAGGTTGGGCAGAGCTTATAAATGCAGCAATTAGGTGTGAAATTAAACTACGGTGCTGTTAAATGGCAATGCTATGGAGGCTACATCAGAGCACTGGACATTACATAAAGAGATTGAATAATAAAGTTTCTGCATCATAGTACACGTCTTCTACACAAGAGTGTTACAGGGAGGGGTGTGGGGTATATCAGAGTGTTACAGTGTGGGGTGTATCAGAGTGTTACAGTGAGGGGTGTGGGATATATCAGAGTGTTACAGTGAGGGGTGTGGGATATATCAGAGTGTTACAGTGAGGGGTGTGGGGTATATCAGACTGTTACAGTGAGGGGTGTATCAGAGTGTTCAGTGAGGGGTGTGGGATATATCAGAGTGTTACAGTGAGGGGTGTGGGGTATATCAGACTGTTACAGTGTGGGGTGTATCAGAGTGTTCAGTGAGGGGTGTGGGATATATCAGAGTGTTACAGTGAGGGGTGTGGGGTATATCAGAGTGTTACAGTGAGGGGTGTGGGGTTTATCAGAGTGTTACAGTGAGGGGTGTGGGGTGTATCAGAGTGTTACAGTGATGGGTGTATCAGAGTGTTACAGTGAGGGGTGTGGGGTTTATCAGAGTGTTACAGTGAGGGGTGTGGGGTATATCAGAGTGTTACAGTGAGGGGTGTGGGGTTTATCAGAGTGTTACAGTGAGGGGTGTGGGGTATATCAGAGTGTTACAGTGAGGGGTGTGGGGTTTATCAGAGTGTTACAGTGAGGGGTGTGGGGTATATCAGAGTGTTACAGTGAGGGGTGTAGCAGAGTGTTACAGTGAGGGGTGTGGTATATATCAGGTGTTACAGTGAGGGGTGTGGGGTTTATCAGAGTGTTACAGTGAGGGGTGTGGGGTATATCAGAGTGTTACAGTGAGGGGTGTGGTATATATCAGATTGTTACAGTGAGGGGTGTATCAGAGTGTTCAGTGAGGGGTGTGGGATATATCAGAGTGTTACAGTGAGGGGTGTGGGATATATCAGAGTGTTACAGTGAGGGGTGTGGGTTATATCAGAGTGTTACAGTGAGGGGTGTGGGTTATATCAGAGTGTTACAGTAAGGGGTGTGGGATATATCAGAGTGTTACAGTGAGGGGTGTGAGTTATGTCAGAGTGTTACAGTGAGGGGTGTGGGTTATATCAGAGTGTTACAGTGAGGGGTGTATCAGAGTGTTCAGTGAGGGGTGTGGGATATATCAGAGTGTTACAGTGAGGGGTGTGGGGTATATCAGATTGTTACAGTGAGGGGTGTATCAGAGTGTTACAGTGAGGGGTGTGGGATATATCAGAGTGTTCAGTGAGGGGTGTGGGATATATCAGAGTGTTCAGTGAGGGGTGTGGGATATATCAGAGTGTTACAGTGAGGGGTGTATCAGAGTGTTACAGTGAGGGGTGTATCAGAGTGTTACAGTGAGGGGTGTATCAGAGTGTTACAGTGAGGGGTGTGGGGTATATCAGAGTGTTACAGTGTGGGGTGTATCAGAGTGTTACAGTGAGGGGTGTATCAGAGTGTTACAGTGAGGGGTGTATCAGAGTGTTACAGTGAGGGGTGTATCAGAGTGTTACAGTGATGGGTGTGGGATATATCAGAGTGTTACAGTGAGGGGTTTGGGATATATCAGAGTGTTACAGTGAGGGGTGTGGGATATATCAGAGTGTTACAGTGAGGGGTGTGGGATATATCAGAGTGTTACAGTGAGGGGTGTATCAGAGTGTTACAGTGAGGGGTGTGGGATATATCAGAGTG
This sequence comes from Cetorhinus maximus, assembly GCF_964194155.1. NCBI lineage: Eukaryota > Metazoa > Chordata > Chondrichthyes > Lamniformes > Cetorhinidae > Cetorhinus > Cetorhinus maximus. The sequence goes on from NC_135917.1 coordinate 57,207, forward strand.
TTACAGTGAGGGGTGTGGGATATATCAGAGTGTTACAGTGAGGGGTGTGTCAGAGTGTTACAGTGAGGGGTGTGGGGTGTATCAGAGTGTTACAGTGAGGGGTGTGTCAGAGTGTTACAGTGAGGGGTGTATCAGAGTGTTACAGTGAGGGGTGTGGGGTGTATCAGAGTGTTACAGTGTGGGGTGTATCAGAGTGTTACAGTGAGGGGTGTATCAGAGTGTTACAGTGAGGGGTGTATCAGAGTGTTACAGTGAGGGGTGTATCAGAGTGTTACAGTGAGGGGTGTATCAGAGTGTTACAGTGAGGGGTGTATCAGAGTGTTACAGTGAGGGGTGTGTCAGAGTGTTACAGTGAGGGGTGTGTCAGAGTGTTACAGTGAGGGGTGTGTCAGAGTGTTACAGTGAGGGGTGTATCAGAGTGTTACAGTGAGGGGTGTGGGATATATCAGAGTGTTACAGTGAGGGGTGTGGGGTGTATCAGAGTGTTACAGTGAGGGGTGTGGGGTGTATCAGAGTGTTACAGTGTGGGATATATCAGAGTGTTATAGTGAGGGGTGTGGGGTGTATCAGAGTGTTACAGTGAGGGGTGAGGGGTATATCAGAGTGTTACAGTGTGGGGTGTATCAGAGTGTTACAGTGAGGGGTGTGGGGTGTATCAGAGTGTTACAGTGAGGGGTGTGGGGTATATCAGAGTGTTACAGTGAGGGGTGTGGGATATATCAGAGTGTTACAGTGAGGGGTGTGGGGTGTATCAGAGTGTTACAGTGAGGGGTGAGGGGTATATCAGAGTGTTACAGTGTGGGGTGTATCAGAGTGTTACAGTGAGGGGTGTGGGGTGTATCAGAGTGTTACAGTGTGGGATATATCAGTGTGTTATAGTGAGGGGTGTGGGGTGTATCAGAGTGTTACAGTGAGGGGTGAGGGGTATATCAGAGTGTTACAGTGAGGGGTTTGGGATATATCAGAGTGTTACAGTGAGGGGTGTGGGATATATCAGAGTGTTACAGTGAGGGGTGTGGGATATATCAGAGTGTTACAGTGAGGGGTGTATCAGAGTGTTACAGTGAGGGGTGTGGGATATATCAGAGTGTTACAGTGAGGGGTGTGGGATATATCAGAGTGTTACAGTGAGGGGTGTGTCAGAGTGTTACAGTGAGGGGTGTGGGGTGTATCAGAGTGTTACAGTGAGGGGTGTGTCAGAGTGTTACAGTGAGGGGTGTATCAGAGTGTTACAGTGAGGGGTGTGGGGTGTATCAGAGTGTTACAGTGTGGGGTGTATCAGAGTGTTACAGTGAGGGGTGTATCAGAGTGTTACAGTGAGGGGTGTATCAGAGTGTTACAGTGAGGGGTGTATCAGAGTGTTACAGTGAGGGGTGTATCAGAGTGTTACAGTGAGGGGTGTATCAGAGTGTTACAGTGAGGGGTGTGTCAGAGTGTTACAGTGAGGGGTGTGTCAGAGTGTTACAGTGAGGGGTGTGTCAGAGTGTTACAGTGAGGGGTGTATCAGAGTGTTACAGTGAGGGGTGTGGGATATATCAGAGTGTTACAGTGAGGGGTGTGGGGTGTATCAGAGTGTTACAGTGAGGGGTGTGGGGTGTATCAGAGTGTTACAGTGTGGGATATATCAGAGTGTTATAGTGAGGGGTGTGGGGTGTATCAGAGTGTTACAGTGAGGGGTGAGGGGTATATCAGAGTGTTACAGTGTGGGGTGTATCAGAGTGTTACAGTGAGGGGTGTGGGGTGTATCAGAGTGTTACAGTGAGGGGTGTGGGGTATATCAGAGTGTTACAGTGAGGGGTGTGGGATATATCAGAGTGTTACAGTGAGGGGTGTGGGGTGTATCAGAGTGTTACAGTGAGGGGTGAGGGGTATATCAGAGTGTTACAGTGTGGGGTGTATCAGAGTGTTACAGTGAGGGGTGTGGGGTGTATCAGAGTGTTACAGTGTGGGATATATCAGTGTGTTATAGTGAGGGGTGTGGGGTGTATCAGAGTGTTACAGTGAGGGGTGAGGGGTATATCAGAGTGTTACAGTGTGGGGTGTATCAGAGTGTTACAGTGAGGGGTGTGGGGTGTATCAGAGTGTTACAGTGAGGGGTGTGGGGTATATCAGAGTGTTACAGTGAGGGGTGTATCAGAGTGTTACAGTGAGGGGTGTGTCAGAGTGTTACAGTGAGGGGTGTAATAGAGTGTTACAGTGAGGGGTGTATCAGAGTGTTACAGTGAGGGGTGTATCAGAGTGTTACAGTGAGGGTTGTATCAGAGTGTTACAGTGAGGGGTGTGGGGTATATCAGAGTGTTACAGTGAGGGATGTATCAGAGTGTTACAGTGAGGGGTGTATCAGAGTGTTACAGTGAGGGGTGTATCAGAGTGTTACAGTGAGGGGTGTATCAGAGTGTTACAGTGAGGGGTGTATCAGAGTGTTACAGTGAGGGGTGTATCAGAGTGTTACAGTGAGGGGTGTGGGATATATCAGAGTGTTACAGTGAGGGGTGTATCAGAGTGTTACAGTGAGGGGTGTGGGGTATATCAGAGTGTTACAGTGAGGGGTGTGGGGTATATCAGAGTGTTACAGTGAGGGGTGTGGGGTATATCAGAGTGTTACAGTGAGGGGTGTGGGGTATATCAGAGTGTTACAGTGAGGGGTGTGGGGTATATCAGAGTGTTACAGTGAGGGGTGTGTCAGAGTGTTACAGTGAGGGATGTGGGATGTATCAGAGCAGTTGTTTGGCAGTAAAAATTTGAGTATTGCTGTAAAAAGAGACATGTCGAAGCTTTTCATCTTGCACTCAACTGGACACTTGGCAAGAATACCAATAGAAGGGGAAAATAACAGTTTATACTGCATGTGAAGAGAGTGCTGATTGGTTGCCAATTGGACCCTGATCGATAGAGGCATTGCCATGGAGAATGTATCAGTGATGTTGTCTGACAGTTAACTGCCAGGCAGCTTGACGCTGATTGGTCATTGCCCTGAGGAATGAATCAGCGAATGGCTGAAACTGTTGTTCCAGGCAGTAGGTGCAGTGCAGGGGAAAGGGAACCAAACTGACACCCAGTTGAAGGAAGCTGAACTGGGAGGAGTGGACAGATTCGAATATCCTGAAAAATGTCCCGGGGAGAGATTATTGAAACATTGAACCCCAATGACCGGTATATGGTACAGCCACAGAAGCGGCAGAGATGACCTGAAGCCTGAAGTGGGATGGAGAACAGGGAGTTTAAGAAGGTGATGAATGTCTGGAACACTTTGTCCAGGGTGTGGGAGCATTAAGGGGAGAGTTGGAAGGCATTTGAGGGATTGGGTGGTTGAGGGTTATTTGTATTTTTGGCTTGGCGATGGAAGGCAGCTTTTTGCAGTCCTGTATGTTGATGCAGTGACGTGCTGTCACCCTGAGTCAGGTGTTGGATGGGATCTGAGCAGAGGAGTGAATCTGGGGAGCCCCTTTTAACTCAAATACAGTCCCAAATCGCAGGGAAACGCGTGGAAATGTGTTTAAAAATATAAACCTGTAATCAGCTCCCTTTGTGAGAGGTGATTTAAGATCATTCTGTTGACCAGATGAAAGAACCCCTGTACAATGTTAGCTGTTAAAAACTGATGTCAATTTGAATTTGATCCTCAAAGAGGGAGATACACAGCATGGTTCCAACACCGAGTAGAAAGCCCAGGTTTTGACCCATCAAGTGTCCGAGATTGCCCCCGTGCTTGGTATCCGATTGGCCGTGTAACATTTCAGGGAGCTGCAAAAAGACGGAGAGATTATGATGTATTTGACACAAGAGACCTGTGATTATTACATTAGGAACAGCAAGAGGCCATTCAGCCTCCCTCCCTCCTCCTCGAGCCTGTTACACAGGAACAGCAAGAGGCCATTCAGCCCCCCTCCTCGAGCCTGTTACACAGGAACAGCAAGAGGCCATTCAGCCCCCCTCCTCGAGCCTGTTACACAGGAACAGCAAGAGGCCATTCAGCCCCCCTCCTCGAGCCTGTTACACAGGAACAGGAGGAGGCCATTCAGCCCCTCTCCTCCTCGAGCCTGTTACACAGGAACAGCAAGAGGCCATTAAGCCCCCCTCCCTCCTCCTCGAGCCCGTTACATAGGAACAGCAAGAGGCCATTAAGCCCCCCTCCCTCCTCCTCGAGCCCGTTACACAGGAACAGGAGGAGGCCATTCAGCCCCCTCCTCCTCCTCGAGCCTGTTACACAGGAACAGGAGGAGGCCATTCAGCCCCTCTCCTCCTCGAGCCTGTTACACAGGAACAGGAGGAGGCCATTCAGCCCCTTCTCCTCAAGCCTGTTACACAGGAACAGGAGGAGGCCATTCAGCCCCTTCTCCTCAAGCCTGTCTGCAGTGGACAGAACTGGGACTGTATGTCTGATGTTAAAAAGATGCGGCTGATGGAGCAGCCCAACCCCCCCTCCCAGCTGAGGCCTGAACAGGGTTACTTTTTGGGCTTCCCCACTGCACTGGAACTCCTCCTGCCAGCCTGAAAATTGAGGCTGGGGGGGCATGGGGGGGGTGCAAATGGCCCTTAAGTGGTCAATAATTGGCCACTTAAGGGCCTCAGCTGGGGCAAGGGCAGGTGGGCAGGTTGGCTAGGCCTCACCCATGCCAGAATAAAATTGCAGAGAGCTCGGGGCTTGAGGATGGACAATAAATGCTGGCCCAGCTCAGCGATACCCACATTCCGCGAATGAATAGATAGAGAAAAAAGATCCACTCACCATGTCAACCAAAGCAATGTAGAGGAACATGCCAGCAGTGCCTGCGAAGATCCATGGGGTTATATTGTTTGTGTATTGTCCGACGGCAATCCCAATCACCATGCCTAAGTAACTGATCAGTGCAGACACCAGGTTAAATGTTACAGCCTGTCTCACTCTCATCCCTGCCTGCAACAGCACGGCAAAATCACCTGAAATGCAGAGACGGGTTAAACTGTAGAGGGAGGCGAACTTCCAGACTTGGAATAACGCCTGATGCAGCAAAAGCTGGAGATGAGCAAACACCTAGATCTAGTTCTGGACAGAGTAGATAGGGGCAAAACTGTTCCCACTCGTGAAAGAATCGAGAACGAGGTGGACACAGGTTTAATGTGATTGGCAAAAGAAGCAAAAAAGAAGCAGAAGCAAAATTGACGTGAGGAAAAATTTTCTCACGCAGCGAGTGGTTAGGATCTGGAATGCCTGAGAGTGTGGTGGAGACAGGTTCAATCGAGGCATTAGGGTCTGGAATGAGCTGCCTGAGAGTGTGGTGGAGACAGGGTCAATCGAGGCGTTAGGGTCTGGAATGTGCTGCCTGAGAGTGTGGGGGAGACAGGGTCAATCGAGGCGTTAGGGTCTGGAATGCGCTGCCTGAGAGTGTGGTGGAGACAGGTTCAATCGAGGCATTAGGGTCTGGAATGAGCTGCCTGAGAGTGTGGTGGAGACAGGGTCAATCGAGGCGTTAGAGTCTGGAATGCGCTGCCTGAGTGTGTGGTGGAGACAGGGTCAATCGAGGCGTTAGGGTCTGGAATGTGCTGCCTGAGAGTGTGGGGGAGACAGGGTCAATCGAGGCGTTAGGATCTGGAATGCGCTGCCTGAGAGTGTGGTGGAGACAGGTTCAATTGAGGCGTTAGGATCTGGAATGAGCTGCCTGAGAGTGTGGTGGAGACAGGTTCAATCGAGGCGTTAGGATCTGGAATGAGCTGCCTGAGAGTGTGGTGGAGACAGGTTCAATCGAGGCGTTAGGATCTGGAATGCGCTGCCTGAGAGTGTGGTGGAGACAGGTTCAATCGAGGCGTTAGGATCTGGAATGAGCTGCCTGAGAGTGTGGGGGAGACAGGGTCAATCGAGGCGTTAGAGTCTAGAATGCGCTGCCTGAGTGTGTGGTGGAGACAGGGTCAATCGAGGCGTTAGGGTCTGGAATGTGCTGCCTGAGAGTGTGGGGGAGACAGGGTCAATCGAGGCGTTAGGATCTGGAATGTGCTGCCTGAGAGTGTGGTGGAGACAGGGTCAATCGAGGCGTTAGGATCTGGAATGCGCTGCCTGAGAGTGTGGGGGAGACAGGGTCAATCGAGGCGTTAGAGTCTGGAATGAGCTGCCTGAGAGTGTGATGGTGGCAGGGTCAATTGAAGCATTCAACAGAGAATTAGACTGCTATCTCTAAAGGAAGAATGTGCGCGATTACAGGGAGGAGGCCGGGGAAATGGCGCAAAGGGAATTGCTCATTTGTAGAGTTGGTGCAGACACAATGGGCTGAATGGTCTCATTCAGCACTGTAAAAAATTCTATGATTCTGTGCAGAGTGTCAGGAGAGAGGCAGAGACAGGAAGAGAGAGAGGGAAAGAGAGAGAGGCAGATGGAGAAGCAGACAGAGAGAGAAAGGGAGAGACTGAGACAAAGAGAGGGAGAGAAAGAGAAAAAGCAAGGCACACAGACAGACAAAGACACAGAAGACAGATTATTATATAATCTCTCTCCGTGCTGTACTTACCAAGCTCATGGGGAAGCTCGTGACAGAACACAGCGATGGTGGTGCTCAATCCTCCTGAGATCCCTGTCGAAAATGCAGCTCCTGTCGGTGAGAATGAATACAAGTGACAAGTGCGGCCCTGACAGTCAGCCCTGATGGTCAGCCCTGACTGCGGTCAGTCTTGATGGTCAGCCCTGATGGTCAGCCCTGACTGCGGTCAGTCTTGATGGTCAGCCCTGATGGTCAGCCCTGACTGTGGTCAGTCTTGATGGTCAGCCCTGATGGTCAGCCCTGACTGCGGTCAGTCTTGATGGTCAGCCCTGATAGTCAGCCCTGACTGCGGTCAGTCTTGATGGTCAGCCCTGATGGTCAGCCCTGACTGTGGTCAGTCTTGATGGTCAGCCCTGATGGTCAGCCCTGACGGCGGTCAGCCCTGGCTGCGGTCTGTCCTGGCTGCATTCAGTTCAGGTTGTGGGTCCCAGTCCCACCCACCCCAGCGACCCGAGCACAAAATTCCCGACTGGCTCTCCCAGTGCAGCACTATGGGAGCGTTGGACTGTTGGAGTCTTTGTGACAGTCCTGCCTGCACTCTCGGCTGAATGTCGTAGATCCTGTAGTCACTCTTGTAATGTGGGCTGGATCGATAGTGAGCAAAACAAGAACAAAAAAAACCCCACAAAAATCGGGCCAGAGAAGGTTGCGATTATAATGGGCGGATTTGGGAGTTGCTGAACAATAAATTGAGTAAAAAGTAAAGATACCGATACTCTGTGGTGTGTTCCCGCCACAACTTGTCTTTGTGGGCAGAGCTTTGGAAAAGCACATGAAAGCGGCTATAGCGACACTCATCCCACGTACTCCAGGAGAAGGGAGGTCAAAGGGAAATTGTCAGAATGCCCACAAAATTCCCCAGTTTGAATTGGGATGCAGCTGACCTACTATCTGAAATTCAAAATATTTAAACAGCGCACGGAGCTATGGTTTCTTGATTCAGGTATGCTTGAACCAAACAAGCAAGCCATAAAAATTCACCAAACAATTGGGAATGAGGGTCTACACAGGCACATCAGGGTTAACAGCAGAAGAGCTAAAAGATCCCTAAAAAAATATTGATTACCTTGGAAGACCAGTTCAGAATCAGGCTAAACTTTCGTATTCACCGACTAGAGTTCATGTCATATTGACAACAGCCTACAAAATACATAGACCACTTCATCAGCAGATGCAGAGATTAACATGGAGCAAATGCCAACATACTACCTCTGCGAATTCTAAAAGACATGTGCCTACAGATGTGCAAGGCCATTGCGAAAGCTACTGCTGTGAAACTTCCAGTGTACAACGGTTCACTAATTCCATGTGCAGGATCCATAGTCCTGGAGTGCAAGTATAATCAATCCTCCTGGGAACCACAGACATTTTACATCGTGGAGACTAAAGGCCCGGCGATTGCAGGTCTACAAGCATGTTGGGACCTCGCACTAGTAACAATCCATGGAATCAGTCAGGTATCACAAGGCAGATCAACCTCAGAAACTACTTCTATCACCTCAGTTCATGACCTGACATTGAAATATCCAGAATGTTTTGACAAAATTTATAGTTTCAAGGTAGCTGCAACCTTACACTTGCAGGAGAATGCAAGTCCATCCATTGATCCACCACATAAATGCAGCACCCACATACAAAAAAAATTGAAGGTCAAACTAGACAAAATGGAGAAAGACAGAAAAATTAGAAGAGTATAAGAGCACACAGATTGGTGCATCTCGATCACATGTGTTATAAAGAAGGATGGACCATTGAGAGTATGCCTCAATCTACAACATTTAAGCGCAGCTTTGAAATATCATCCTTACAAAATTCCCACATTAAAAGAGTTAAATCCAAGATTTGCAGTGGCAAAGTTCTTCTTGAAGCTTGATGCCAAGCATGGTTACTGGTCAGTACATCTCGCAGAGAAGTCCCAAAGGCTTACTATGTTTGGAATCCCATTCAGATGATACTGTTTTCAACGACTTCCTTTGGGCTATCTGTTAGCCAGGATCTCTTTCAAGCTCACATGGATTGCATTACATGCACTGTGTTGAGATCTTTCTGTATCACTGATGGTTTAGCTGTTGTGGGAAGAACAAAGCAAGAACATGACCATAATCTGCACTTATTGATCTGGCGGCACATAATGAAGGATTGGTGTTCAACAGTCTGAAATGTGACATCAACATGCAGCAGATCAATTTCTTCAGTTCTATTTATTCCAGTGCTGGCGTATGTCCCAGTCTCAGTAAAATAGAGGATATTAAGGCCATGCCAACTCCTCAAGATAAGGACGATCTTCGAAGATGTCTCGGTCTCTTTCATTTCTTGTCTCCGTACATTCCCAATTTTGCTCTAAAATCTCCATCACTAAGGGAATTGTTGGGAAAGGATGTGCTGTTCTGGTGGCATGAAAACCACCAACACCTCTTCGAAGCACTTGAAACAGTCATTTTCAGAAGCATCGACATTGCAACTTTACAATCCCAGGGAGACAAGTACCCTGGCGAAGGATGCTTCATAGAAAGTTCTGGGAGCATGCATACTACAAAAAGGCAAGCTGATTGCATTTGCTTCAAAATCTCTGTCTGTAACATAATCCAACTACTCCAACGTCGAGTGGGAAATATTAGCTTTAGTGTTTGGAATCATACGTTTTCATACCTATCTCTTTGGCAAAAGATTTGTCATACAGACCAACCTGGAGATGATTTGGTGAAAACCATTGACCAGTGCACCGCCAAGATTCAAAGTCTCTTGATAAAGATTCAAGGTTACAACTGTGAGATTGGGTACAAGCTAGGTCACTTGCTGGTCACATCAGACACACTTAGCAAATTGCCTAACCCAGCGCAAACAGAAGATATATCCTTATATCTACAAGTTGACTTAATTGCCATTGAACTTGAAGATGTTCCCCAAATTGAGCTGGTACATTTTGCGTAATGCAAATGCTAACAACTATAAGAAGAAACGGCGAAAGATTCCACGCTACAGAAACTGTGGAAAACACTCATTCAAGGATGGCCTGATTCAATTCAGCGTGTCCACGAACACGTGAGACCATTTTGGCTTGACCAGGACGAGCTGGGCATCTCCCGGGGGGGGGGGGGGGGGGGGGGGGTGTGGTTGGGGGGGGGGTCACGTTTAAGGGCAGGCAAGTCATCATACCGGAATCTTTGCAACCTGATTTTCTTCAACAACTTCATCACTCACACATGGGCATAGATCAGACGAGAAGACTCGCAAGGGAGACAGTCTGTTGGCTGAGTGTGAACAATGACATTGAAGTCTTTGTCAAGAAGTGTGAGGCATGTCAAGAGCATATGCCAAGTCAGCACAAAGAACCACTGATTCTACATGAAGTTCCTACCCATCCTTGGTCCAAATTCACATCCGACCTCTTTCATGTCCATGTCACTGACTTCATCATCATCATCGACTACTTTACTAAGTACCTCATTATTCAACAATTGCATAATATGTCAAGCACAACTGTTGCCCACACTGTAAGTGCTATTTTCAGTTTATTTGATATGCCTAGAGAGATCATTACAGATAATGGTCAGCAATTTATTGGTAAGCCATTTCAGGATATGTGTGAGAAGTGGAATATCGATCACACTACTTCTTCTCCTCATTACCCTAGATCTAACGGCCTAGCTGAATTAATGATTTGCACAGCGAAATCCTTCATTCTCAAATCTAGGCCAAGCAAGATCTACATATTGTAATGTTACATCTGAGAGCGACACCTTTAAGTGTAACTATTCCATCACCAGCAGAGCTCATGTTTGGCAGACCAGTGTGTACCAATTTACCTACTCTTGCACATTCAACTCTCTCAGAAACTAGACAGCAACTTTTAAACCTACAAGAGAAGATGACCAATGTGCCCGATAAAAATGCAGGTATGGAGTTTCCAGATTTACAGTTGGGACAAGAAGTTCACATCCAGGATCCCACAGAAGTAACCAGCCGAGGTGATAAGGATCTGTTCAGAACCAAGGTTCTATAAAGTCATTACACACAAAGGTGTAATGGTGAGGTGTAATTGAGGACAAATCAGATCTACTCCAGCTTCTCAACCACCATAAAGTTCTACTGCATCTGGGACAAGATCCCAAATGCAACCAGGAACAACATCCAAGAATGACAATCCCACAGATCATTAAAGAAACCTCCAGACAAGGTAACCATTACAAGATCTGGGTGTACCAGCAAATTACCTCTATGCTTTAGAGACTCACAGATCCATCAGTTCTATGCACTTATGTAATGGTAACTAAACATGAACATGTATTGTAAATAGTTATACTTCTTTGGAAGGGGGGGAAAGTAGATTTAAAAAGAAAGGGGGGTGTTGTAATATGCCTTTAAGGGATATCAGCATGACATCACTAGAAAGGAAATGTGTCATGTGATCAAGTCTTAGTTTCACTTTTGCTTTGAGCAGAGCACAGATGCAGCTCTGATGTCTTCAAGCTTTATACCCATGTATAACCGTTCTCATGTGCCTAGTCTGATTAAATGCACACACACACAATGTGTTTACCAAACCCCTTATGAGTATTTGGTGCCTTGTGTCTTGTATATTAAATAAGCCCAAGGTATTATATCATTATAATAACACGACAATCATTACTTCGAAGAAGAGCAGGGAGGTCCTGCCTGGGGCCAATATTTATCCCTCAACCAACATCACTAAAACAGATTATCTGGTCATTTATCCCATTGCTGTTTGTGGGAGCTTGCTGTGCACAAATTGGCTGCTGCGTTTCCTACATTGCAACAGCGACTACACTTCAAAAAGTACTTCAGTGGCTGTAAAAGGCATTGTGATGTCTTGAGGTCATGGAAGGTGCTATAGAAATGTAAGCCTTTTCTTTCTTTGTAACTCTGGGCTTGGGGACACAACTTTGACCGCTCAGAAAAGGAATGGAGCAAAGGCTCTCTCAGCCCTCACCAGTCACAAGTGTTCAACACAAAGCTTCTTACCAATTGCTAGGCCATCGGTGAAGTTATGCACGCCATCGCCCATGATAACCATCCAGGCAATATTTGCAATCCCAGCGTTCTTTATGTCTTCCGCTGCATGGGAATGTCCATGGGAATGGGAATGGGAATACCTCTTCTCCGCTGACAGCTGCTTCCCAGAATGAGAATCCTTGGAGTGGTCACCCTTTGGGCCCTTATCAGTTTTAGTGGTAGCTTGTTGAGTACAAGATGCCCAAGATGTCACTGTTGCCTCCTCTGGATCCTGCTCGCGTGCACTGGAAGACTCAAAGCCACTAACTGTGACCTCCCATTTGTCCTCCCCGTGAGTGTGATCATCTGAATCTAATGCAGGGTGTCCAGGTAAGGATGACAATGACAAGAAAGACATTTAGAGTTCAGGTAGGCTATGCATTCAACTTAAAACACAAGAAACTTTTTTAACGTAAATTAAATTTACACCCCCACCCACAATCCCCACTACCTTTGGCCAAAAGAGACAGGGGGCAACCACCTCTTCAGGATTGATCAGATATTCCATCAATTGTTAAATCTAAACATGGGATCGATAGATTTTTGTTAAACAAAGCTATTAAAAAGGATATGGGTCAAAGGTGGGTAGATGGAGTTAGGGCACAGATCAGCCACGGTCTCATTAAATGGTGGAACAGTCTAAAGGGGCTGAATGGCCTCCCCCTGTTCCTATGCCATTTTTTTTTTAATGTTCCTCAGCCGACCAGAATGGTTCTCTCCCAAGAGGTGCCCCTACTCCCGTCTTCCTGTCTCCTTGTGCAGAAGTGTCTGGCTTCCACTTGGCTGAGATTGGGAACTCGCCACAGGCAGCCTTGCAGTCTCCAAACTGCACCCAATGGATTCCCAGAAACGGTGGCCCTCTCCTCAGTCCCCTTAACCCACACTGCTCGAACTCGCTGAACGATCTTCATTTTCTCTTGTGATGAGAGTAGGGGTGGTGGTGGGGGGGCGGGGGGTGACAGACACTGTTTGCCCTCCCCAAAACTCTGCCCTCAGCTGCAACTAACGTTTGTCAATCATGTTACCTTGGGCAGGTTTTAAATGGCTAAGTTCAACGTTATCTTTGTCGTCCAGCTGGGCACTGGCCATGTCTTTCTCCTTACGAAGGTGTTGGCGTCTTCTGCCTGTTGACTAGAGAATAGAACAGTCTCGTTGATAAAAGGTGGGAAGAAACCAGCTGTCTACTTATATCTGAATGCCATCTCTTTTCTTTCATTCATTCATGGGATGTGGGCTTCACTGGCTGGGCCAGCATTTATTGCCCATCCCTAATTGCCCTTGAGAAGGTGGGTGGTGAGCTGCCTTCTTGAACCGCTGTGGTCCGTGTGGTGTAGGTACACCCACAGTGCTGTTAGGGAGGGAGTTCCAGGATTTTGACCCAGCGACAGTGAAGTTTCTATCAACCTGAAAGCAATTGCATTCAGCTTCACAATCATACGAACATACAAATTAGGAGCAGGAATAGGCCACTCGGCCCCTCGAGCCTGCTCCACCATCCAATAAGATCGTGGCTGATTGGATTGTAACCTCAACCCCACATTCCTGCCTGCTCCCAATAACCTTTCACCCCCTTGTTCATCAAGACTCTATCTAGCTTTGCCTTAAGAATATTCAAAGACTCTGCTTCCACTGCTTTTTGAGGAAGAGAATTCCAAAGTCTCACAACGCTCTGAGTGAAAATATTTCTCCTCATCTCTGTTTAAATTGGGCGACCCCTTATTTTTAAACAGTGATCCCTAGTTCTAGATTTTCCCACAAGGGGAAACATTCTCTCCACATCCACCCTGTCAAGACCCCTCAGGATCTTATATGTTTCAGCAATGTCACCTCTCACTCTTCTAAACTCCAGCAGATATAGGCCCAGCCTGTCCAACCTTTCCTCATAATACAACCCGCCCATTCCAGGCGTTAGTCTAGTAAACCTTCTCTGAACTGCTTCCAACACATTTACATCCTTCCTTAAATAAGGAGACCAATACAGCACACAATATTCCAGATGTGGTCTCACCAATGCCCTGTACAACTGAAGCATAACCTCCCTACTTTTGTAATCAATTCCCCTCACAATAAATGATAACATGCTATTAGCTTTGCTGTAATTACTTGCTGTACCTGCACACCAACCTTTTGCGATTCATGTACTAGGACACCCAGATCCCTCTGCATCTCAGAGCTCTGCATCTCTCACCATTTAGATAATATGCCTCTTTTTTATTCGTCCTGCCAAAATGGGCAATCTCACATTTTCCCAAATTATACTCCAATTGCCAGATCTTTGCCCACTCACTTAACCTATCTATATCCCTTTGTAGCCTCCATATGTCCTCTTCACAGCTTATTTTGTTACCTATCTTTGAGTCATCAGCAAATTTAGCACTTTAGTCCCAAGTCATTTATATAAATTGTAAACAGTTGAGGCCCCAGCACTGATCCCTGTGGCACAGCACTCATTACATCTTGCTAACCAGAAAATGACCCACTTATGCCTACTCTCTGTTTCCTGTTAGCTAGCCAATCTTCTATCCATGCCCATATGTTACCCCCTACACCAATTTTCCGCAATAACCTTTGATGTGGTACCTTATCAAATGCCTTCTGGAAATCTAAGTGCAGTACATCTACTGGTTCCCCTTTATCCACAGCACATGTGACTTCTCCAAAGAACTCCAATAAATTAATTAAACATGAGTTCCCTTTCACAAAACCATGTTTGTTTTATTCATTCATGGGATGTGGCTTCCCTGACTAGGCCAGCATTTATTGCCCATCCCTAATTGCCCTTGAGAAGGTGATGGTGAGCTGCCTTCTTGAACCGCTGCAGTCCATGTGGTGCAGGTACACCCACCGTGCTGTTAGGGAGGGAATTCTAGGATTTTGACCCAGCGACAGTGAAGGAACGGCCGATGTATTTTCAAGTCAGGATGGTGAGTGGCTTGGAGAGGAACTTCCAGGTGGTGGCGTTCCGATGCATCTGCTGCCTTTGTCCTTCTAGATGGTAGTGGTTGTGGGTTTGGAAGGTGCTATTTAAGAAGCCTTGTTGAGTTGCTGCAGTGCATCTTGTAGATGGTACACACACTGCTGCTACTACTATGTGTTGGTGGTGGAGGGAGTGAATACTTGTGGATGGGGTGCCACTCAAGCGGGGCTGCTTTGTCCTGGATAGTGTCAAGCTTCTTGAGTGTTGTGGGAGCTGCACTCATTCAGGCAAGTGGGGAGTATTCCATCACACTCCTGGCTTGTGCCTTGTAAATGGCGGACAGGCTTTGGGGAGTCAGGAGGTGAGTTACTTGCCACAGGATTCCTAGCCTCTGACCTGCTCTTGTAGCCACAGTATTTATATGGCTAGTCCAGTTCAGTGTCTGGTCAATGGTAACCCCCAGGATGTTGATAGTGGGGGATTCAGCGATGGTAATGCCATTGAATGCCAAGGGGCAATGTTTAGGTTCTCTCTTGTTGGAGATGGTCATTGCCTGGCACTTGTGTGGTGCGAATGTTACTTTTCACTTGTCAGCCCAAGCCTGGATATTGCCAGGTCTTGCTGCATTTGGACATGGACTGCTTCAGTATTTGTGAAGTCATGAATGGTGCTGAACATTGTGCAATCATCAGCGAACACCCCCACTTCTGACCTTATGATGGAAGGAAGGTCATTGATGAAGCAGCTAAGATATTGAGGCCCACTGTGATCTTCAGAGCCACTGGCAAGGGGTGTCCACCCACACAGTCGGAGCTGATCTCAGGCCCAATCATCTGGCAAATGGAGATCACTGTTTCCTTTGAGACGCGGAGCCTCCTTCAGCATTGCACCTCAGACATATTGAGGTAGCTGCATCACCGCCTGTAAACCCTGGCAGCAGGATAGTGGTGTCTTCTGCGGCCCCTAACGCCATGGACTACCTGCTGGCCCTGCGGCCCTTGTGCCTGCACCTCTCCTCCCACAAGTCCCTCCCATGAAAGCTGCACGGGGACACCTGGCCTCCTCTCCCTTCTGGCCTTCTCTTCCTCCTCAGAGGAGGTGTCCCCAGCAGAGACCACAATCCCCATTACCAGGGTAAGGGAAGGCTGTCTGATACTTGGAAGGGAATATTTGAAAGCTCATGGTCAGAGCCTCTACTGTTTGCTCGCTGACAGTCCTCCAGCATTCTAGAATGCAGCACCAGAGCCCAGCAACCGAAGAGTCGGCAAATACCGCTTTAAGTTAAGCAAATACTGGGTGTGCTCGTTCATAGCTTAATGGCTGTTTGTCAAACCCTTTGCTTGGAGCAAGGTGAATGGAGGACCCACAGACGTTGCGGTTCTGGTATTGTGTATTCCTCAAAGAGTTTTTCTATACATTTAATTTATGCCTTTTTTAAAAAATAAGTGACATTAATACCTGCAGTGTGACAGATAGTGTAGATGTTAAAAGTCTTTATAATGTGCTAGCAGACATTGCTATGGCAGTTCTCACATTATTATTCTGTTGGGCAGCTGCAGCTGTATCCATCTGAGACCTAATTGTTAAGTAAATAGAGACTTGGGTCATTCAGGGATGAATTGCTGTTTAGTCAAAGCACTTTGCAATGGAAGATGCTGGTCAGTTTCAAGCTCCAGCTAAGGACACAGCATTTTAATATCATACATTAAGACATCTCCATGTAGGGACAGGGCCATGATTTGTAATCTATTCGAGAAAGGCTCTACCATTATTCACAGTAGATGGGAAAGGAAGGTTTTAAGAGCAGGGTGCAAATTTGAATCAATTTTAAATGCACAATGTTGAAATATACGGAGAAGGCTACTTCAGCTTATTTGAGTGTCACCTTATATGAGTCTAGAAATACCCAGTAAACACAGGCATGTTTCTCAATGGCCCCTTACACAAGGCATCATTTTATTACACCAAAAGCAACTGTATTTTCAGAGTAGTCAGGATGTCCTACACAAGCAAAGAATTACTTTTGAAATGTAGTCACTGTTACATACAGATCTGCAGGAGCCACATTATTCACAATAAGACCCTAAAGAAATGAATGACTGGGTCATCCATTTTTTGGTGACCGTTGTCGAGAGAGGAACATTTGCGCAACCCAAACACCCCTTTAGGGCACACTAAATTTTGGCTTCTGGGATGATTAAGGATGAACCGTCTTCTTTGTTAATGGCTATCACATCTTGGTCAACGTAAGAGACGGCCCACTTTAAATGTGGACGTTTTAAATGGTGGGGACCGCATCAAAAATCTTGTGCATGCCTACACTTCCCGGGAGAGGGGAGTGGGGGCGGACGGTTGAAAGAGAGGCACCTGTTGAGCCACTTCCAAACACTTTCCACAGAGCCTGCCAGGGAGCCAATTCCACAAAACAAAATGACCGTCAGAGGGAAGAATCGCAAACAACAACAGGTGGCGTGTTGGCGAGATATCGGAGTTAAGGTGTTAATGTTTCCCTGCTGATTCAGAGAATTGCATCATCCAATCTCCCCCCCTCCCCCATCAGCAGGGAAAACAAACAGAACTGGCAGCCTTCCCACCTGCCTCCCTATTTTGAAGATAAAATAAGATGGGAGAAGGCTCCTGTGGAGCCTAAACACCAACACAATCCCGTTGGGCCGAATGGCCTGTTTCTGTGCTGTACGTTCTGTGAATTTTCTGCCCTCTTCTTCTGAAGGTGCCAACTCCTCACCAGGGTACAGTTCCAAAGCTACAGACCACCCTCCAAGTGGGCCATTCTTCATGTTAGCCGAGAGAGAGCGAATGTTGGTAAGCTATTCCACCATGGCAGGCACCCCAGTGGAGACCAATTCTCATCCTCATGTAACAATCGCACACACTTTCCGGTGGAGAAGGCTCGCTGAGCCCTAGCTAACTCCCCCCACTCCCCAAGGCACATTGACCAACTGTGATGTCCCATCCACAGCTGCCCCAGTGGACATTATCTAAATGAACAAAGACCACGCATTGAATCTAAAACCTCACCAGCCTGTGTCTCAGGGACAGCAAACATTCGAACCTTTGACTAAAGCGATGAGCATCCTTTGATCAGCTTTACTGCCATTTTACTGTGTGGCGCTATATGCCTTTTCTTTAAACACACGCTCATGAACAAGCATTCTTGATTTCTCAGCCTTTAAACATCTTCTGATCTAGAATTGGTTGCTCTTTATATCTGCACTTACCTTGCCTCCTCTGTAGTTCCTGAACAAACCGAGGAGATTCTCGATTAGGAAAAGTAAGTAGATGCCTCCCAACACAGTCAGGCCTTTCCAGATAGAATCCTTTGCGGCTGCATTCTCCGGGCTCTTGTGTCTGTGATCTTGATTGCTCTGAGACTGAATCAAAAGACAGGTAGGTCAAGTCTTCACTTTCAGATCACATAGTTCATTGTAAGGTCTACCCCGCATGCTAAAGGTAGATGTTCCACTCCTACCCAGTATCGTACGGCTTAGGTGTGTCTCGGTGTCAGCTCCTGTGCATTTACATTGCTTTTCTCGACTTTAAAGAATAATGCTAGAATTCTGCTCCTCTTTAAGTGTCTGTAGACTATGCAACGTTCCCCAGTAAAGGGCAGGGGATTCAGTTTCTGGTCAATGGTAACCCCCAGGATGTTGATAGTGGGGGATTCAGTAATGGTGATGCCATTGAACATCAAGGGGTGATGATTAGATTCTCTCTTGTTGGAGATGGTCATTGCCTGGCACTTTTGTGGCGCGAATGTTACTTGCCATTTGTCAGCCCAAGCCTGGATATTGTCCAGGTCTTGCTGCATTTGGACATGGACTGCGGAATGCGGACATTCTGAGGAATCGCGAATGGTGCTGAACATTGTGCAATCATCAGCGAACATCCCCACTTCTGACCTCATGATGGAAGGAAGGTCATTGATGAAGCAGCTGAAGATGTTTGGGCCTAGGACACAACCCTGAGGAACTCCTGCAGTGATGGCCTGGAGCTGAGATGATTGACCTCAAACAACCACAACCATCTTCCTTTGTGCTAGAGTCAAGTAGCATTTAAGGCGTTAAGCTGGGTTAAGACGGGTCGGCCCCCTGTACTTACGTGAGGGATGAGGTGAAGCAGGGCATCTGCGGACAGAGTGCCAATCGCCAGCGCCACTAGGAAGGTGAGGAGGACCTTGGAAAAGGAGTGGCTGAGGAGGGGAATGATGGCCACGGCCATGAGTGACGTCAGGCTGATCAGAGTAATGGCAACAAAACCATAGGCCCACACTGAAAGGAAGAAGAAACAGCAGGTGAAAGGAAGCCATGCTTTTCAGAGACAGCATCCAGTTTAAGTTAGAAATTCTTCCAGGCAACCGCCATTATTGACCTCCTTCATGTAGTGTGGAATTTCATTCACACACACAGCAAGATATATTGTCGGGACATTGTCCTGTTGGCTGTCCTGAAGGGGCTGACTCAATTATGTCGGATGTCATTCCTCAGGTTTTGGAAACTCTACTTGGCATCATCCAACTGACCGTTTGAAGTTTATCCAGTGAGTTTTAGTCAGCCGTTTAACACAGCTAAACTCAATTCTGTACTCGTCAAACATGCACACATGCCAGGAAAGGCCACAGGATTCTGTAAGTGTTTAAAACATAGATCCAGGTATTAGCACTCATTGAAAAGTATAAAATTCTAAGAGGGTTTCGTAAATGTTCAGAGGCTGCTTCCCCTCTGCTGGCTGGGGGGTCTGGCACAGGGCACTTAGATAAATTCAAGGTAATCCGGCAGAGTCAACATGGTGTTGTGAAAGGGAAATCATGTTTAACCAATTTATTGGAGTTCTTTGAGGAAGTAACATGTGTTGTGGAAACAGGGGAACTGGTGGATGTACTGTACTTGGATTTCCAGATGACATTTGGTAAGGTACCACTTCAAAGGTTATTGCAAAAAATAAATGATATAATATTGGCATGGATGGAAGATTGGCTAACAAACAGGGAACAGAGAGGAGGCATAAATGGGTCTTTTTCTGGTTGGCGGGATGTAACGAGTGGTGTGCCACATGGATCAGTGCTGGGAATGTTATCGGGGGTAGGCGGGAATGTGGGGTTGAGGTTAAAATTAGATCAGTTGTGACCTTATTGAATGGTGGAGCAGGCTCGAAAGGCCAAGTGGCCCACTCCTGCTCCTAATTCATATGTTTGTATGTGACTAGGGGTGAGTTAGGGGGGGCGGGGGTCACAGTCTCAGGATAAGGCATTGACCATTTTGGACTGAGATGAGGAGAAATTTCTTCACTCAGAGGGTTGTGAATCTTTGGCATTTTCTACCTCAGACGGCTGTGGATGCTCTGTCATTGAGTATATTGAAGACTGATGGATTTTTGAACACTAAAGGGAATTAGGGGATATTGGGAGTGGACAGGAATAAAGTGGAGTTGAGGTAGAAGATCAGCTACGATCATATTAAATAGTGAAGCAGGCTCGAGGGGTTGTGTGGCCTACTCCTGCTCCTAGTTCTTATGTTGTCACTTATTCCACAATGGTTCTTACAAGCATCAGCCTGCAGCAGTGAAGACATGATCTCATTAACTATCCATGAGATGAGATTAAGAAATATAGCAGGCTTATAGTAATCAATCAAAACAGACTGTAGGGAGGTCATCTTTTGCATTAGAACTGTACTAGGGAGAGATAAGAGGAAGCCATAACTGATTCCTACGGTTTATCATTAGTTAGAGAGATTATTATGCAGCCTCGCTGAATGGAATTTAACCAGATGTAGTCAAACACTTTGATAATTATGTTAGGAGGACATAATTAAACATAAAAAAGAAGTGGGGTCCCTTGAGGACTTTTTAAATCTAGTCTTGCTGAGGCTAGTTTAAGCAGTTAATGATGACATGCTTTCGATCTCCTGATAGTGTTACCGGTATGTGATTTCTAATTAGTACCTACAACTGAATTTTACATCTCATTGACGTGATGTAATAAAGAGCATTAACCAGAGGCTTTCAATGTCTCCTGGTCTTCAAACTTTTATTAGAGGGTTCAGGATATATCATAATATCCAAAATATCAATTTAATACCTACATTACCCCACATCAGGGTAAAGGATATATGACAATATCATATAATACCCCACATCAGGGTAGTAGGGATATATGACAATATCCTATAATACCCCACATCAGGGCAGTAGAGATATATGACAATATCCTATAATACCCCACATCAGGGCAGTAGAGATATATGACAATATCCTATAATACCCCACATCAGGGTAGTAGGGATATATGACAGTATCCTATAATACCCCACATCAGGGCAGTAGGGATATATGACAATATCCTATAATACCCCACATCAGGGCAGTAGAGATATATGACAATATCCTATAATACCCCACATCAGGGCAGTAGAGATATATGACAATATCCTATAATACCCCACATCAGGGCAGTAGAGATATATGACAATATCCTATAATACCCCACATCAGGGCAGTAGAGAAATATGACAATATCATATATCACCCACAACAGGGTAGATATGACAATATCCTAGCTAAACCCAACTACCTAACAGAAGCATTGGAAGAGGAGTTGGCCATTTAGCTCCTCCAGCCTAGTCCTCAAAACACAAATGCTGTCCCATTCTTCTCCTGTCTAATCCAGGGACACAATTGTATTGCCTCAGATGAAGTACCTCTGGGCAGCTATTGCACACTCAAGTGTGACCCATCATACAGTTGGCAGATGCCCTGGAGCTGGTATCTTGCCCGTCTTATTGGTGAGAATGACACAAGTGGTGCAGAGAGAATGGAAAGAGAAAGTATTCGGAATTAAAAACCACATGGTGTGCTCACCTGATTTAGAGATTACATCTTCCTGCAGAACCTCCAGCCAGTCGAGGTGCTGGATGCAGACTCTGCTGTCAATCTGGTATAGCAGAGCCGGGCAGATGTAAGTGAACTGCTTTGGGGTGATCTCATGCATGTTACTCATACCAAAGTTGACCAGGAGCTGGGTCACATTCAAACACTGTCAATGTTAAAACAAAAATGAGTCACTATCAGTAACCCACTCATAACATCCTCCTGGTAAAGTTCCATATTCAAATTTCTTTTCTTTCATTTAAGCAGTTTTTTTTTCTCCTGCACATTGTTCTCTTCCTACTGTAACATAAATTTGGCTATCACATAGCAATAATACTTTGTAACAATTTCAAACTTTCTTCATTTGGCATGTGTAAAAAAAGCACAAGACTGACTTTTGCTAATGGTATATTAATTATATTGTAAGGATACACAGAGGTGAAGGGCATTGTTTAGTTAAGAACTTCAAGCACATATAAATAGGGGACTGGTCACCCGGTGCGGAGAGGGGTGGGAAGGGCGGAGGACCTCCTTGTGAACCTGCTCCTGGGCCTGGCCAACCTGGCCATCAACAGGTCCAGGCAGCAGGTGATCGAGGGAGTCATCCGGCCCGACTGTCTGCCCCTCTTCCGCGGCCGTGTGTCCATGGAGAGGGAGCACATGGTGTCCGCTGGCACGCTAGAGGCCTTCCATGACTGGTGGGCGCCATGGGGACCGGGGTGCATTGTTGACCCCAAAAATCACATCTTGGTTTAACCTTTGTTAGTTTCCTTCATGGTTTTGTCTTTTGTTGCAGTTCCCCTTTAAGGGGCTGCCCCTTTAATTTGTTCATTTGCTCTTTTGTTAATTTGTCCCCTTTAATTGTTTATTTGATTACTCAAAAGAGCATAAATAGGGAACTGGTCACCTAATGCGGAGGGGAGCGGGGAGAGAGGAGGACCTCCTCATAAGCTTGCTCCTGGGCCTGGCAAAGTGGCCATCAACAGGTCCAGGCAGCGGGCAGTCGAGGGGGTCGTCTGGCCTGACTGTCTGCCCCTCTTCTGCAACTACGCTCACAGCTGGGTAGCCCTAGAGAGTGAACATGTGGTGTCTGCCAGTATGCTTGAGGCTTTCTGCGTCTGGTGGGCAGAACGGGGGCTGGAGTGCATCATCAGCCCTGGAAACAATATTTTAGTTTGATTCGTTAAGTTTCCTTTTGAAATTTGATTTTTGTTACAGTGCCCCACTAGAGGCTGTCACCCTGTCTATTAGTTCATTTGTTTTGACGATTTGTTTTATTAAAAGAGAATACAAATAGGGGGCAGCTGGGAGACTGGGTGTAGCAGGAGGGCTATGAGACTGAACAAATAAACTCTCTCCGTATAGAAACGCTCTGTGTAATGGTTTTGCGTTCACCAACTGGCTTAAATTCTATTAACACCTGTAATGTTCTGTGGGAATCATTTCAAAGAGTCATTCTGAAAAGCCAGCTAGCTGCCAGAGAAGACCTATGCAGGGATGGATTTACAGCAGAATGTCTCGAATGCTCTGCACTAATTTGACTTTCTCCTATTCACTGTTTACTTGCTGCTACATGGAACTGTGGCCCTGAACAGGAGAGACAGGAATGAGGAAGGGGTAAAACCTGAAAGAGGGAAAAATGCCCACATTTGCACCTATTTCAAAATATTGAGAAACATCCCTTGTTACTGAAATGTCACCTGCAACATCCATGGCAATAATATTCAAGAATTGTTTTTAGTTATTCTGACTCCACTTCCTAAAGAAGACATGAGGAGGCTGCGGGGGGGGGTGGTGGGGGGGGTGCTTCATATCTAAACCGCTTGTGAGAAACGAGATCTGACTGGTCACATCTTTTATACCTGCAATTGGAAAACAAATGCAGGGGAGTTGTAAAACAGCCGGTTGAACCCATCAGTCAGTTTTAGAATTGGACAGGTTCAATGCAGTGGATGGGGGGAAATAGATGGTGGTGTAGTGGTAATGTCACTAAACTAGTAATCCAAAGGCCCAGGCTAATGCTGTGGGAATACAGGTTCAAATCCCACCACAGCAGCTGGTGGAATTTATATTCAGTTAATAAATCTGGATTATAAAGTTAGACCATCATCAATTGTTGTAAAAACCCATCTGGTTCACTAATGCCCTTTAGGGAAGGAAATCTACTGTCCTTACCTGGTCTGGCCTACATGTGACTCCAGACCCACAGCAATGTGGTTGACTCTTAGCTGCCCTCTGAAATGACCTAGCAAACCACTCCGTTCCAGGTTAACAGATGGGCAACAAATGCTGGCCTAGCCGGTGATGACCACATCCCATCTAAGAGTAATTAGAATTAACACCCGCTCCCCCCACCACCTCCTGTCCATAGTTACATTGAGAACAGTAAGAATTTAAAAATCGAAAGCTGATGCTCTTGATCTTCCGAAGACTCACATTCTCATGCAGGTGGTTGTACTGTGAATGGTTCAGGATCTTGTCCTCGGCAGCGGTGCTGTGGGGTTTTGCCAAGTCTTGGCCTTTGGGCGATTCCTCGTGGTGCTTGGCTGCGCTGCGCCGCTGAAGCCTCTCCCCTCCTTGGCCGCCTGCCTGCCAGTCTCTCGGCACATCGCGTCTGCCTGAGGTGGACGGTGTGGTTTTCCCTCCTGTGTATTTTGGGGACCTGCAGACGAAGAGTTTCAATCAGAGAGAAAGAGAGTGTCACTAAAAATGCGTGGGCTGCTGCTGTTTTACTTTATTTATGCATTCACAGGATGTGGGCATCGCTGGGCTGGGCCAACATTTATTGCCCATCCCTATTCGCCCCTGAGAAGGTGGTGGTGAGCTCCCTTCTTGAACCGCTGCAGTATCATGTGGTGTAGGTACACCCACGGCGCTGTCAGGGAGGGAGTTCCAGGATTTTGACCCAGCGACAGTGAAGGAACGGCCGATATATTCCCAAGTCGGGATGGTGAGTGGCTGGGAGGGGAACTTCCAGGCGGTGATGTTCCCCATGTGTCTGCTGCCCTTGTCCTTCTGGATGGTAGAGGTCATGGGTTTGGGCGGCGCTGTCGAAGGAGCCCTTGGCGAGTTGCTGCAGTGCATCTTGTAGATGGTACATACGCTGCTGCCCCTGTGCGTCGGTGGTGGTGGGAGTGAATGTTTGTGGATGGGGTGCCCCATCAAGCGGGGGCTGCTTTGTCCTGGACGGTGCCAAGCCTCTTGAGTGTTGTAGGAGCCACACTCATCCAGGCAAGTGGGGAGTGTCCCATCACACTCCTGACTTGTGCCTTGTCGATGGTGGACAGGCTTCGGGGAGTCAGGGTCACACTAAGTCAGTGGCTCCGTTCAGGTGGACCATCCTCATCACATTCTGGTTCAGCTGCATTAACCAAAAGCACCTGGTATATCAAACTCCCAGTAGCCGGTGGTCTCAGGATTCCACCCCCACTGCTCTGTGCAAGCTAACCTCAGCTAGGCCAATGGTGCTGATTTTACAGTTTGGCCACAACATTCCCTGACTCTGGAAAGAAAACATCAGCCAGGATTCCAGCTGTTGGCCATCAGCCAAGGGCCCCCCACTGGTCAGTACACTTCTGTCAATGGGGGGGTGGGGGTGGAGGATGGGATGAAAGTCATTTTGAGGATCCCTTGGTGAAATAGTCCAACAAAGCGTCTTGTCCAGGGTCATGTATGGAGAATGGGCACTTGGGGTGAGGTAGTGCAAGGCAGGCAGCATTCATGGAATTGTACCCTGTATAAGAGGGTGGTTATCATAACCATAATGGCTTATTGTACCGGACTAGCAAGAGGTTTGCCGAAGAAAGAAATAATTTGCATTTTGCATCTTGCATGACCTCACGACAGCTTAAAGCACCTCACAGCCACTGGAGTACTTTTTGGAAGCATGGTCACTGTTGTAATGTAGGAAATGCGGCAGTCAATTTGCGCACAGCAGGATCCCACAGACAGCAATGTCATAATGACCATATTCAATGTCTTTTTTTAAATAATCACGGTTGTATTGTTCCAGGACAGCAGGAAGAACGCACCTGCTTTTCATTCAAATAGCGACCGTGGGATCTTTTATATCCACCTGAGAGGGCCTCATTTTAACATCATATCTAAAAGACGGCACCTCAGACAGTGCAGTGCACCCTCAGTACTGCCCATTAGACAGTGTAGCATTCCCTTATTACTGACCCTCTGACAGTGAGGCGTTCCCTCAGTATTGTCCCCCAATAGTACGGCACTCCCTCAGTACTGACCCTTCAACAGTGTAGCATTCCCTCAGTATTACCTTCCAATAATGCAGCATTCCCTCAGTACTGACCCTCAGATAGTGTGGCACACCCTCAGCACTGACCCTCCTACAGTGCGGCGCTCCCTCAGCACTGACCCTCCGACAGTGCGGCACTCCCTCAGCACTGACCCTCCGACAGTGCGGCGCTCCCTCAGCGCTGACCCTCCGACAGTGCGGCACTCCTTCAGCACTGACCCTCCGACAGTGCGGCGCTCCCCCAGCGCTGACCCTCCGACAGTGCGGCACTCCTTCAGCACTGACCCTCCGACAGTGCGGCGCTCCCCCAGCACTGACCCTCCGACAGTGCGGCACTCCCTCAACGCTGACCCTCCGACAGTGCGGCACTCCCTCAGCGCTGACCCTCCGACAGTGCGACACTTCCTCAGTACTGGCACTGGCATTGTCGGCCTAGATTTTGTTTTCATCTCTGGAGTGAGAATCGTGACCCACAACCTTTTGACTCAGAGGCAGGAGAGCTACTCACTGATGCCTCAAATCCAAGTTCAAATGCACCAGGGCAAGTTGCAAATTCAACTTCAACAAACCTGATCATTTGTGGGATGGCACCAGAGAAATAGAAGGGAAAATCCCTTTGAACTTACTTACCGCAGAACATTCTATTGGAGCTGGTGATGTAGTGGTAAGCTCACAGGCTAATTTCCAGGGGTCAAATCCCACCATGGCTGCTGGTGGAATTTAAATTCAATTGATAAAATCTGAAATCAAGAGCGAGTCTCAGTCACGGTGACCGTGACAACGATCATCGATTGTCGTCAAAACCCGTCTGGTTCACTAACGTCCCCTTTAGGGGGGGGAAATCTGCCGTCCTTATCCCGGTCTGGCCCTACACGTGACTCCAGACCCACACAACGGTGTGGCTGACTTTTAACTGTCCCTCTGAAATGGCCAAGCAAGACACTCCGTTCAAGGGCAATTGTGGATGGGCAACAAATGTTGGCCTTGCCAGTGACGCCCACATCCCATGTAAGAATAAAAAAAAAGCACAAAGTCTACATCATTGTACTAAAATCTTGTAAACAAAATGAGCCTCTTGGCCCCACCTAGCAACAGACTAGTTTTACTTACCTCAAGCTGGAGGCCATGGTTGTTCTCGCATTGGGGAAGTCTGGCTGGTGGGGCACTAGACTGGTCGCCTCGCCGTCCTTAGTCAACATGGAGATATGATCCATTGTGGTGTGGCTATGCACATGCTTGTTTTCCTGCAGGTCCAGAACATCCAGGTGGGAGACGTGGTCGTGGCCCAGCTCCTCGTGCTCAATCTCCACCACCTGTAGTTCCCCCAGGCCCAGGTTCATGAGCAGCTTGTGGAGCCCATCGAAGGACAACTTCCCATTCTCTCCATAATGCCGGAAGAGCTGCAGCAGGTAGTAGCGCTGCTCTGTCAGAGCATCGCGAGAGAGAAACCTGTTCTTGCCTGGGGCCCTGCTGATGGGGTCGGCATCGGATTCTGCTTCTGGCAATTCGTCCTGCTTGTGGTCAGGCCCCGCTCCAGCCCTTGGGGCCTGCCCGTGGACTTCACAGTAATAACCATGGTCCATCCAAACAGCCAGACACCCAGTGAGAAAAACAGTCCAGATCCCACACTTCATACTTCTGCCGTCACCTGCATGTGAATACAAAAGCAAAGAGAAAGGACTTTGCGTTTCTATAGTGCCTTCCGTCATCTTAAGACACTCCAAAGCATTTTACAGCCAATGAAGTAACTTCGACGTGTAGTCTCTGTTGCGGTGTAGGAAATGCAGCAGCCAATTTGCGCATAGCAAGCTCCCACAAACAGCAATGAGATAATGAGCAGATAGTATGGTTTAGTGATGTTGATTGAGGGGTAAATATTGGGCAGGACCCCGGGGAGAACTTCCCCCCCACCCCTCCCCCCCAGCTCTTCTTCCAATGGTGGCCTTGGGACCTTTAATGTCCATCTGAGAGGGCAAAATGGGCCTGAGTTTAATGTTTCATCTGAAAGACGGCATCTCTGACAGTACCGCACTCCCTCAGGATTGAACCAAGTGTCAGCCCATGCGCTCAAGTCTCTGGAGATGGGTTTGACTCAGAGGCGAGTGAGGTATGTCAAAAAGTGTGTAAATCTGTGATGTTTTTAAACCAGCACAAGGGACTCTCACTCCAAATAGGTCAGATATAATTGGCTCACATGTGAAAAATGACCAGGTGAGTGAGGTGCCTGGAGGGCCGATGGCCTCCATGAAGTGTATCCCAGTACAGAGTCACTGCCCTTCAAGATAGAGAAGGAATTGGAGAGAGCCTCGCTTCAGTTTAGAAGAATGAAAGGTGATCTCACTGAAATATATAAAATTCTTAGCATGTTTTTCAGGGTAGATGCTGAGAGGCTGCCCCCGCCTCCCTCAGTTAGAGAGTCTAGAACTAGCGGAGGGGGTCACAGTCTCAGGATAAGGGGTCGGCCATTTTGGACTGAGATGAGGAGAAATTTCTTCACTGGAGGGTTGGTGAATCTTTGGAATTCTCAAGCCCAAAGGGCTGTGGTTCCTCCGTTGTTGAGTATATCAGAGACGGTGAGATTGATAGATTTTCGGGCACTAAGGAAATCAAGGGATAGGGCGGGGAAAGTGGAGTCGAGGCAGGAGATCAGCCGTGATCTTATTAGATGGGGGAGCAGGCTCGAGGGGCCGAACGGCCGACTCCTGCTCCTGTTTATTATGTTCTGAACGTTGAAATAGAGACAGACCGGGTGTGTGAGGTGAAACGATAAGGTAATTGTGAAGTCAAACGATTAAATTAATGTGTTTACAAACAAGGCAGGAAGCTGATAGATTTGCGACGAGGGGGGTTTGGCGCTGGGGATTTGTCACTTTGTTGTGGGTAGCAATGTGCCAGCTATGTCATTTTGACAAGGCTGCCTCTTGAGGTAATGTGTGCAGCACAAACATGGAAAAACACCATCTGGCAAGGTGCAATGTCTCTTTAATTGTTAAATAGATTGCTTGCAATGAGTGACCTTTGGTGTTTATAGCCTGTAATTGAGAATTGAGTCCCAGTCTTGTGCAAAGCCTATTGTTTACAGCAGGGAGCTTCACCCAGTCAATGCTGAACAAAGTGTTTTTTTTATATAAAGGAGTTATAAACTCTTCTGAAGCAAAAAAAAACAAGCTGACACTGCAGCCCTTTGTCACTGCCTCAATCTTGCCTGTATTTTCAATTCTGTAACCATTAGCCACTTAAAAGGCACATTGTGAAAATTCTGCATTGTATCACCAAGTTTGGATCAATCAGGTCAAACGCCTGGAGCACTGTGAGCTGCTGGGTCCCCTTATCCAGAGGAGTTCCAGCAAATTGTTTCCCACCACCAGAAACTGGTGATAAAGCCTTCTCTCCTTCCAGACAGTAACTACCCCACCCTCATAGACCCTTTTCACTCCAGGGCCAATATGTCCTTCCGAAGGCGTAGTGCCCAGACTGAACACGATACTCCAGGTGTCTGCACATCAGGCAGTGACATGATCCAGAGATAAAAGCAAAGTACTGCGGATGCTGGAAATCCAAAACAAAAACAGAAACAGAAATACCTGGAAAAGCTCAGCAGGTTTGGCAGCATCTGCGGAGAAGAGCACAGTTGACGTTTTGAGTCCTCATGACCCTTCAACAGTTTTGTTGAAGGGTCATGAAGACTCGAAACGTCAACTGTGCTCTTCTCCGCTGATGCTGCCAGACCTGCTGAGCTTTTCCAGGTATTTCTGTTGGTGACATGATCCATCTCCTTTGTCAAGCCCACCATGCTAAAACTTGCTGTCAAAAGCTCACAAAAGAATAATGACTGTTTTTTTGACTTGCATTTATACAGCAGTTTTCATGTCCTCAGAACATCTCAAAGTGCTTCACAGCCAATGAAGTACCATTTGAAGTGTACGCATTATCGTAATGTTGGCAGTTGGAGTATAATGTGAGAAAATGTGAACTTGTCCACTTTGGCAGGGGGAATAAAAAAGCGATATATTATTTAAGTGGAGAGAGATCTAGGTATCCTGGTAAACAAATCACAAAATGTTATTATGCAGCTACAGCAAGTGATTAGGAAGGCAAATGGAATGTTGGTGTTTATTGCAAGGGGACTGGAATATAAAAGTAGGGAAATTTTACTGCAGCTGTACAGGACCTTGGTAAGACCGCATCTGGAGTACAGTGTGCAGTTTTGGTCTTCTGATTTGAAAAAAAGATATAATTGCATTAGAAGCAGTTCAGAGAAGGCTCACTTGACTCATTCCTGGGATGAAGAGCTTATTTTATGAAGAAGAGTTGAACACGTAGAGCCTATATCCATTGGAGTTTAGAAGAATGAGAGGTGATCTCATTGAAATATATAAGATCCTGAGGGAATTTGATAGGGTGGATACTGGGAGGAGGTTTCCTCTTGTGGGAGAGACTAGAACCAGGGGACACAGTTTAAGAATAAGAGGTTTACCGTTTAAGATGGCGATGAGGAGAATTCTTTTTCTCTCAAAGGGTCATTAGCATATAGAATTCGCTTCCCCAGAAAGTAGTGGCGGCTGGGTTATTGAAGGGAAAGGGGATGGTGGTGAATAAATTTCTTCTCTGTTATTAAGAACTGAATCAACAATGAATCTTTGCAGAGACCTTCAGCATGTGATGACCCACACAATACGAGCCAGTTGAAAAGTAGGATTCTTGCTGCCATTTTTTTTAGGCACTTATTCTTCAGTCATGTGTTCCCCATCTGACCAGGAGAATTTCTGATTCAGTGAACTTTTCTCACATATATCCAACACATGTCCCATACTTTTTGAATCATGCTCAGTCCACATTATACAATCAAATTGCTCCATGAATTCATCACACTCTAACCCCTGTGCTCTCCACAGCCATGTAACCCTCTGCCACCAGATTAACCTTCGACACTCACTGGTTGCCATTCTTTCACTATGTCCCTGTCCACCTGCACCCCTTCCCCATATCCCTTAACCTCAGCACCTTCCTTTCCTGCATCCAAAAGCTTCATAAGCCCTTCCCTTTAACAGGGCATTTGCATTTCTCTAACCTCTGCTTTCCTCATTATATCCCCAGGGCTAAAACAGTTAAATTACAAGGACAGACTGGGCTTGTATTCCCTCGAGTATAGAAGATTAAGGGGTGATCTGATCGAAGGGTTTAAGATGATTAAAGGATTCAATGGGGTAGATAGAGAGAAACTATTTCTTCTGCTGGGGTGGGGTGAGCTGAGGGGAGTCCAGAACAAGGGAGCAGAACCTTAAAATAGGAGCCAGGCCGTTCAGGGGTGATGTCAGGAAGCGCTTCCTCACACAGAGGGGAGTGGGAATCTGGAACCCTCTCGCAGCTGATGAGGCTGGGGGTCAAATGGAAATTTCAAAATTGAAATGTAATAAATTTTTGTTAGTCAGGGTAGTAAGGATTACAGAATCAAGGTGGGTAGCTCAAGTTAAGATACAGATCAGCCATCTAGTTGAATAGAGGAATAGGCTTGAGGGGCTGAATGTCCTCCCCCTGTTCTTGTGTAACAGGCTCGAGGAGCTGAATGGCTTCCTCTTGTTCCTGTGTAACAGCCTCGAGGGGGGAACATAGGACTTAGGAGCAGGAGTAGACCATTTGGACCTTCGAGCCCGCTCCACCATTCAATATGATCATGGCTGATCTGGTTGTGGTCTCAGTTCCACCTTCCTATCTACCCCCCATAACCCTCAACTCTCTGGTTTATAAAAATCTGTCTAACTCAGCCTTGAATATATTCAATGACTCAGCCTCCACTGCTCCCTGGGGAGGAGAATTCCACAGACTAATGACCGTCTCAGAGAAAAACAAATCTTTTCACCCCTGTCTTAAAAGGTAGACTTTTTATTCTTAAACTATGTCCCCTAGTTCCAGTCTCTCCCACAAGGGAAACATCCTCTCCATAGAACCATAGAAAAGTTACAGCACAGAAGGAGGCCATTCGGCCCATCTTGTCCATGCCAGCCCGAGGACACCCAGGTGCCCTTTCTAATCCCACTTTCCTGCACCCGGCCCATAGCCCTGCAGTTTACAGCACTTAAGGTGCAGATCCAGGTACTTTTTAAAAGAGTTTAGAGTTTCTGCCTCTACCACCAACTTGGGCAGCGAACTCTCAGCCTGTCAAGTCCCCTAAGAATCTTACATGTCTCAATAAGACCGCCTCTCATTCTTCTAAACTCCAGTGGGTACAGACACAACTTGATCAACCTTTCCTCATCCCAGGAATGAGTCCAGGGGACTTCCTCTGAACTGCTTCAAAAGCAATTATATCTTTTTTCAAATATGGAGACCAAAACTGCACATAGTGCTCCAGATGTGGTCTCACCAAGGCCCTGTACAGCTGCAGTAAAAATTCCCTATTTTTATATTCCATTCCCTTTGCAATAAATGACAACTTTCCTAATCACTCACTGTACCTGCATATTCACTTTTTGTGATTCATGTACTGGGACACCCAGATCCCTCTGTACCTCAGAGTTCTGCAATCTCTCTCCATTTAAATAATATGCTGAATGGCCTCCTCCTGTTCCTGTGTTCCTTCCTTTTTTAAAATTTATTCATGGGATGTGGGTGTTGCTGGCTGGGCCAGCATTTATTGCCCATTCCTAATTGCCCCTTGAGAACTGAGTGGTTTGCTAGGCCATTTCAGAGGGCATTTAACAGTCAACCACATTGCTGTGGGTCTGGAGTCACATGTAGGCCAGACCAGGTGAGGACGGCAGATTTCATTCCCTAAAGGACATTAGTGAACCAGATGGGTTTTATGTTCTCCCCATTATCTTTCAAAGTACTCAGACACTATTCTTTACTTGGGCAACACTACAGAGACACACAAGTTTTTGAATCCAATTAAGTTTCCACTTGCACATTTTGTCAACGTTTGCCAGTCTGAAATAAAATCGTAAAAAAAAAAGCTATCATTCGTTTCTCAATCTAAAACCACAGAGAGTTCATCTGTGCTCTCATGGTGATTCCCAGTAAGGGAGCTCTGAGAGGCTATGTTGTGGATAAGGGCAAAGAAAGGCTGAACTCCCCTCCCGACTCCCAATTCACAATCACATTCTCAAACTTGTGATTTAAGAGAAAGAGGTGATTGTATCTGTCGCCAAACTGGTGCAACCCTCAGTGGGGAGAAAAGCTTCAAGAGCACCCGGTGGGGGAGGTTGAGGGGGCGGGGGAGGTTGAGGGGGTCGAGGGGGGGGAGATAATGGAGGGAAAAAACTGGCAAGAAAGAAAAGGAGGGCAGCTGGACATTGCTTTCCAACGCCCTTGCACAAGGCTATTAAGGAACATTAGTTATACTAGGCACCTAGCTAGGAGATAAATACACACCGAGTTCCCAGGATCATGTTATAATGAGGATGGAGCCATTTAAAAATATATAGATTTTATTTTTATGGTTTCCCCTTTTTGATTTCCCAGGGCCTGGCTGAAAGGATCGAACAGGTAGCCTAAGCCTTGGCTTAGTGTTGTCTAAAATTGGCTGCTGTGAGCTGTCCAAGAGCCTTTTCAGGTTATTCTTTGCTTCCCAGCACTCACTCAGTGCCTCACCACCACTCCATAGCCAAGATCAAAATTCAACCCACTGCAAAGGTACATCACAACACACTTAGAGAATCTTAAAATGACACAGCACAGAAGGCCATTTGACCCATGGTGCCAGTGATGGCTCTCCGAAAGAGCTTTCCAGTTAATCCCATTCCCCTGCTCCTTCCCCATAGCCCTGCAAATTCCTCCTTTCAAACAACCCCTTTGGAAAGTTCCTATTGAATCTGCTTCCACCGCCCTTTCAGGCAGCGCCTTCCAGATCACAACAACTCCCTGTCTGAAAACATTTTTCTTCATCATTAAGAAAGGATATACTTGCATTGGAAGCAGTACAGCGAAGGTTCACTAGATTGGTCCCTGGGAAGAGGGGAGTGTCCTATGATGAGAGGCTGAGTTACGTTGGGGTAACTGAGTAACTATCTGGAGTCTAGAAGAATGAGAGGTGATCGCATTGAAACCTATAAGATTCTGAAGGGGTTTGACAGGGTGGACGCCGAGAAATTGTTTCCACTGGTCGGGGGAATCCAAAACACAGAGTTGGGGGGTTGCAGGAGGGCACAGTCTCAGGATAAGAGGCCGGTCATTTAGGATCGGGATGAGGAGAAATTACTTCACTCAAAGGGATTGTGAATCTTTGGAATTCTCTACCCCAGAGGGTTGTGGATGCTCTGCTGTTGAATGCAATTAAAGCTGGGGTAGACAGAGTCTCAGGGAAGCAAGGATTATGGCAAGTATGTGGGAAAGTGGAGTTGAAGCCAATGTTCAGCCATGATTGTATTAAGTGGCGGAGCAGACTCAATGGGCCAAATGGTCTACTCCTGCTATTATTTCTTATGCTCTCTCCCCTCTGGTTCTTTTGTCAATTATCTTCAATCTGTGACCTCTGCTTCTCATCTTTGAAATAACTTTTCTTCTCCTCAGTTTTAAAATCAATGTGCATTGGCTAACTGTGTACATCGGGAGAAGCTCGTGCACATTGTTATCGGCTGCAAACTGAGAGATGAACCCTCAGATCGCAGCTGGATAAACAGTCAATGGCGCTAGAAGCACTCACGTCCTGCGACCTGAGATGATTCTCAGCTCCTTCAGGACTCTCATTTAGATCATAGCAAAGTTAGCGCAGCAGTGGTGGTGCTGTAATAGAGCGGAGTCACAAGACTGACACTGTTGGAACCTAACCAAAGATATGCAGCCTGCTTAAAGCTTTGCGGGTTGTACTGTATGTGGTGGTCATTGGCTGTCCCTCGATTCGAGGGTGACATCTACTGAGGTTCGTGCATTTCTGCCATGGGTCTTCGTGTGACTGAACAGGTCGATACTCCCCTCGCAGATCTTTGGGTACATGGGGTGGGACGTCCCAGGAGGTAATGGGATCCAGAGTGCAGGATTTGCTTCTTTTTCTTCCCTTCTCTGCCACCGCGCTGCCTCATCATTAAGGCATTTAGGCTCAAAGCGTGATGCAGCTTGATGGACAAGTTGTCACCATTTTGAACAATTGGTAGCAAGTCATTAATATCAATGCTGCTGTGTTTCAAGGAGAGCTTCAGAGTGTCTTTGTAGTGTTTTCTTTGTCCTCCCCTGGAACGCTGGCCATTTGAGAGTTGAGAAAACAGGACCTGGCAGAGGAGGTCTTTGTGGTCATCCTGACAGCAATGAAGTTGATTTTGCCGGAGTTTTGCCTGAATGCTTATGGAGCTGGATTCAAGAAGGACACTAGCATTTGTTCGACTGCCCTCCCATTGAATCCAGAGGATGCAGCAGAGGCATTGCTGGTGGAATTTCTCTAGTGCTCTTACGTGTTGCTGATACACAGTCCTGGTCTTGCTGCAGTACAGATAACTGCTCTGTACATTAGGACCTTTGTGACTTGCGGAGATCTTTGTTATCAAACACTCGCTGCTGTAGTTTGTAGAAGGCTGAGCTGGTGCAGCTGATCCAACATTGGATCTCCACATCAATGGTTACCTTTTGAGAGAAGTGGCTGCAAAGGTATGAGAAGCACTCAACGTATTCCAGGGACTCTCTTTCAACATATATGGGAGGTGGAATATTTGACTGAACAGGTCTGGGTTGATATGAGTTTTGTTTTAGAAACAATCAAGGACAGGCTGAGCTTTTTGTATATAGAATTGAAGAGGTTGAGGGTGGCTTGCAAATCAGGTACAGTGTGAGCAACAACACTGCAGTCATCTGTAAACCATAGATCATGTATGTCTTTGGTGGTCAGTATAGTTTTGACACGGAAGCAACTGAGGTTAAAGAGTTTCCCATCTAGATAGTATTAATAGTCACACCAGAGGCCAGTTGATCTTTGATGTCAGGTAAATTGTCAAAAGTATGGGGGCTATCATGCAGTCTTGCTTGACCCCAGTCTGGACTTTGAAAGTGTCTGTTTCAGATCACCCACTCAAGACAGTTGTGTATATGGTGGCATTGCTCAAAAGGGAGAGACCGAGAACATTCTGTCATTCCTGTGCTTTCTGATTGCTGAAGCAAACTGTGATAGAAGCTCTATTACGGCATGAGTATTGCCAATTAAAACGCACAAATCTTTTATCTCCATTCATGCATTTAGGAACCTAACGGTTCTTTCCGTTGGGGGAGGGGAGACTAAATTTTACAACTGTACCAGTCCCACTGTGAGAACTCACGCTCTCAGTGGCCTGTCTTTCTCCTCCAATTTTCTGCTCATTTTTTCCCCTCAGCCCTGAACTCGATGACTCTTGGCAGTGTTTGTTTCTACAGAGAGTGGTAGCCCTCTGGTACTTTGCCCAAGTGGCTGTCTCTCATGTCTGTGCTTGGATGCTGATTGTCAGTGGAAGGGGCACTCAGCTAAGCCTGGCTGATGTCCCTACAACCTCCCCTGCTCCATAGCCCAGAGACCCCCATGCCAATTTTAGTGTCTCCGCTGCATGCCAGTACAGATCAGGGATCACGCCTGGGATCATGTCCAATACCACTGGGCAATATTACTTACTGAGCAGATGTAAGATTTTTCAAAAACAAAGTAATCTCAAAGCTCCTCTCCCCAAGTGGATATGGTACACTGAGCACACACACCATGCTGGATCCTTGGTCTGAGTTGGGTCGATTTGGCATCAGCGACCCTGGCACTGGGTGGAGATGTAGAAAAGCAATCAGAGTTTCAGCTCCCGCTGCTTTGCAAAGACTACTTTAGGAAAACGGAGGTTGAATGGCTTCCCGACACTCACTGCCTTGGCTGAATCAGGAGTTCGGACCATGCGCAAGGTGCACCAGAGGTGATGCCCAGGAATTCTCAGTTCAAGTCAGCAGATTAAGGAGCAGGGGGTGGAACAAACATACGAATTAGGAGCAGGAGCAGGCCATTCAGCCCCTCGAGCCTGCTCTGCCATTCAATAAGATCGTGGCTGATCTGATCATGACCTTATCTCCCCATTCTGGCCTACCCCGGATATCCTTTGACTCCTTCATTAGTGAACAGCCTATCTACCCCTGCCTTAAAAATACTCAATGACCCTGCCCCCACCCACTCTCTGGGGAAGAGAGTTCCAAAGACACACTGACCCCCTGAGAGAGAAAAAAATGTCCTCACCTCCATCTTAAATGGGAGACCCCTTATTTTTAAACTCTGTCCCCTAGTTCCAGTCTCCCCCACATGAGTATAACTCCTTTCAGCATTTTGGAATAAAATTGCATGCTTAGATTTAAGGCAGAACTAGGCTTTATTTTGTAACACAGGCATTTTGCACAAATCCCCCCAAATTTCGGGGACGACCTCTGCAACGAAGGGAAACTTGCATTTGTGTAGCGCCTTTCACCACCCCAGGGGGGTCCCAATGGGCTTCACAGCCGCTGAGGTGCTTTCTTTTGAAGTTGTAAGGTAGAAAATCTGGTGAAATACTTACCTCGCCATAAAAAGGAACACGAAGGCACCAAAAAAAAACATGATTTAATCATTTACAAACAGGAACCCCGCCCTCTTTCCCTCTTTCCCGAAACTCAGTGCCCAGGTGCAGTAGAATTTCAGCGTCCCAGCTTCTGTGCTGGGAGGGGGAAGTTTCCCAGAGGGGCTGAGAAAGTTTATGGCAAAATGTATTCGCCCCGACTGGGGAATGAAGAGCAGGACTGATCGCTGGCTGTCATTTCCCCCGTGGTACTAGTACCCTCACCCTGCCAACATTCCCCACACCCCCCAACACAATTGCAGAGCACAGGCTTAAAGCACCAGGAGAGGAGCAGTTGTAGAGGTGGGGGGGGCGGGGGGGGGGGAGTTAACTCGTTGCAAAAAGGAGATTTACCTGCGTCTTTCTCCCGTAATCCGTAATCCTGAATCCCTGGGGCTCTCTGGAAGGCAGTAGGCTGCCAGGCCAGGTCATCAATCCCCCTTTAAATGCAGTGGTCAGCTGAGAGCAACCCCTTCAAAAAGGCGCAAAAGTCCAGTAGAACAGCCTCTACTCCTCTTGTTCAACCTTAACCCTCCAGCCAGGTCTGAGGGCTGAAGAAACATGTATAGGATTAACTACTGCCTTGCGTCCAGTGCAGCCCAGCAAGTGACGTGCAAAAAGCAATGCAACTGAACATCCTTTAGGCAGTAAAGTGATTCGCATTGTACTTTGCACCCTATACCATTGACACTGAACAGTAGTGCTGTGTCTAGCAGTAAGACTAACACAGCATTGACTGTACAATACACTTCAGCACTTAAATTTAAGATAAGGAAACAGGGCAAGATTTCTTAAGCAAACACTGATTGTTTGACACTGTTCTATGTATTTCACAGTGAGAAGCTTGGAATCTGCCAGTAGGAAAGTGGTCTTCAGCACTGGTTGGTCTTGGTCACACAGATAGTACTGGGTATTTTAACTCTGCTCCCCACCCCCCTGCCCCCTGTTTTCTCCCCATCCCTCCTGAAGACACTAACTCTGGGTGTAGCTTCACAGGAACAGGAGGAGGCCATTCAGCCCCCTTTCTAAGCCTGTTACACAGGGACAGGAGGAGCCCATTCAGCCCCTCCTCCTTGAGCCTGTTACACAGGAACAGGAGGAGGCCATTCAGCCCCTCCTCCTCGAGCCTGTTACACAGGAACAGGAGGAGGTCATTCAGCCCCTCCTCCTCCTCGAGACTGTTACATAGGAACAGGAGGAAGCCATTCAGCCCCCCATGCTCCTCGAGACTGTTACATAGGAACAGGAGGAGGCCATTCAGCCCCCTTTCTAAGCCTGTTACACAGGAACAGGATGAGGCCATTCAGTCCCCTCTCTAAGCCTGTTACACAGGAACAGGAGGAGGCCATTCAGCCCCTCCTCCTTGAGCCCATTACACAGGGACAGGAGGAGGCCATTCAGCCCCCCTCCTTGAGCCTGTTACACAGGAACAGGAGGAGGCCATTCAGCCCCTCCTCCCTCCTCGAGCCTGTTACACAGGAACAGGAGGAGGCCATTCTGCCCATTGAGCCTGTTCCGCCATTCAGTTAGTTCATAGTTGATCTGTATCTTAACCCCATTTACCTTCCTAAGCACTATATGCTACCCTTACCTAACAAAAAAAAATCTCTCAATCTCAGCTTTGAAATTTCCCATTGACCCCCAGCCTCAACAGCTTTTTTTTGGAGGAAGAGAGTTGCAGGTTTTTTGTGGGGGAGAGGGTTCCAGAAAAGTACATGTGCCAACTGATATCTGGTTAGTTTTTCTTTAAAATCATATATCGCATCAAGTCCTTTATTTTACGAAAACACCAGCTGTTTGTAATTGAGACTAATAGGTTATGGCTGCCAAAAACAACATGTAAACATTGCCCACTTTTATCATCAAGTTTCACAATCAGAAATGAAGCCTTATGACACAACTTAAAAAAAGGACAAACTTCCACATGCAGTGCTGAGCTACAGAGTCCAGGAAGGTTGCAGCTTCAACCAGGTTCTGTGCAGGCTCAGCTGAACTCAGCTGGGGAACTGGGTCCAAATGGTACAATTGTCCTCATTTGGCCCACGGGTTACAGAAGGAAAAGATCAATCAAGGTGTCAGCCATGGCCCAGTGGGTAGCACTCTCACCTCTGAGTCACAAGGTTGTGAGTTTCACTCCAGGGACTTGAGCACAAAAGTCTAGGTTGGCACTCCCAATGCAGTACTGAGGGAGTGCAACACTGTCGCACGGTCAGTACTGAGGGAGCGCAACACTGTCGCACGGTCAGTACTGAGGGAGTGCAACACCATCGCACGGTCAGTACTGAGGGAGTGCAACACCATTGCACAGTCAGTACTGAGGGAGCGCAACACTGTGGTAGGGAAACTATTGGAGAAATTTCTGAAGGAGAGTATCTATCTCCACTTGGAGAGGCAAGGTTTGATCAGGGATAGTCAGCATGGCTTTGTCAGAGGGAGGTCATGCCTAACAAATTTGATTGAATTTTTTGAGGAGGTGACCAGGTGTGTAGATGAGGGTAGTGTAGTTGATGTAGTTTATATGGATTCCAGCAAAGTCTTTGACAAGGTCCCACATAGGAGACTTATAAAGAAGGCGAATGCACATGGGATACAGGATAATTTGATAAGGTGGATTCAAAATTGACTTAGTTGTAGGAGACAGAGGGCGATGACAGAAGGATGCTTTAGTGACTGGAAGCCAGTGTCCAGTGGCGTACCACAGGGATCTGTGCTGGATCCCCTATTATTTGTCATTTATATAAACGACATAGATGACTATGTGGGGGGTAGGATTAGTAAGTTTATGGATGACACAAAGATTGGCCAGGTGGTTAACAGTGAGGTTGAGTGTCTTGGGCTACAGAAAGATATAGACGGGATGGTCAAATGGGCAGATAAGTGGCAGATGGAATTTAACCCTGAAAAGTGTGAGGTGATACACTTTGGAAGGAGTAATTTGACAAGTATTCAATGAACGGCATGGCACTAGGAAGTTCTGAGGAACAATGGGACCTTGGCATGTGTGTCCATAGATCTCTGAAGGCGGAGGGGCATGTTAGTGGGGTGGTGAAAAAGGCATATGGGACACTTGCCTTTATCAATCGAGGAATAGATTTCAAAAGTAGGGAGGTCATGTTGGAGTTGTATAGAACCTTGGTGAGGCCACAGCTGGAGTACTGTGTGCAGTTCTGGTCGCCACATTATAGGAAGGATGTGATTGCACTGGAGGGGGTGCAGAGGAGATTCACCAGGATGTTGCCTGGGATGAAACATTTAAGTTATGAAGAGAGGTTGGATAGATATGGGTTGTTTTTGTTGGAGCAGAGAAGACTGAGGGGCAACCTGATCGAGGTGTACAAGATTATGAGGGGCATGGACAGGGTGGATAGGGAGCAGCTGTTCCCCTTAGTTGAAGGGTCAGTCACAAGGGGGCATAAGTTCAAGGTGAGGGGAAGGAGGTTTAGGGGGGATGTGAGGGAAAACTTTTTTACCCAGAGGGTGATGAGGGTCTGGAATGCACTGCCTGGGAGGGTGGTGGAGGCGGGTTGCCTCACATCCTTTAAAAAGTACCTGGATGAGCACTTGGCACATCATAACATTCAAGGCTATGGGCCAAGTGCTGGTAAATGGGATTAGGTAGGTAGGTCAGGTGTTTCTCATGTGTCGGTGCAGACTTGATGGGCCGAAGGGCCTCTTCTGCACTGTGTGAGTCTGTGATTCTGTGAACACAGTTGCATAGTCAGTACTGAGGGGGTGCAACACTGTCGCACGGTCAGTACCAAGGGGGTGCAACACTGTTGCACGGTCAGTACTGAGGGAGTGCAACACTGTCACACGGTCAGTACTGAGGGAGTGCAACACTGTCACACGGTCAGTACCGAGGGGGTGCAATACTGTCGCACAGTCAGTACCGAGGGGGTGCAACACTGTCACACGGTCAGTACCGAGGGGGTGCAACACTGTCGCACAGTCAGTACTGAGGGAGTGCTGCACTGTCAGAGGATCAGTACTGAGGGAATACCGCACTGTCAGAGGGTCAGTACTGAGGGAACACCACACTGTCAGAGGGTCAGTGCTGAGGGAACACCGCACTGTCGGAGGGTCAGTACTGAGGGAACACCGCACTGTCGGAGGGTCAGTACTGAGGGCGCGCCGCACTGTCGGAGGGTCAGTACTGAGGGCGCGCCGCACTGTCAGAGGGTCATTACTGAGGGGGTGCTGCACTGTCGGAGGGTCAGTGCTAAGGGAGTGCCGCACTGTCGAAGGGGCAGTACTGAGCGAGCGCCACACTGTCGGAGGGTCAGTACTGAGGGAGCGCTGCACCGTAAGAGGGATAGTGCTGTGGGAATGCTGAACTGTCATTTGGATGAGACATTAAACTGAGGCCTCATTTGCCCTCTCAGGTGGACATAAAAGATCCAAAGAACACTATTTTGAAGAAGAGGACTGGAGTTATCCTTCATGTGCTGGGGCAGTATTTATCCCTCAACCAACATCAGAAAAATAGATTATCTGGTCGTTATCACATTGCTGTGAACAACAACTTGTATTTACATAGCATCTTTAACATAGATCGCTATCTACTAGCCATTGGTGAAAAGAAATCATCTGTGATGATGCCAAGCGAAGACAAAGATTTGTCTGGACCAGATCATACTCTCCCCAGGTTTGAATAGCCAGTCACTGTTTCAGGTCGATGACCTTTCATCACAACTGATGGAACTGATGAAAGGTCACAGACCTGAAGCACGAACTTTGTTTCTCTCTCCATTGATGTTGCCTGACTTGCTGAACATT
Source organism: Cetorhinus maximus (assembly GCF_964194155.1). Lineage (NCBI taxonomy): Eukaryota > Metazoa > Chordata > Chondrichthyes > Lamniformes > Cetorhinidae > Cetorhinus > Cetorhinus maximus. The sequence continues at coordinate 99,078 of NC_135917.1, forward strand.
TCCAGCATTTTCTGTTTTTATTTCAGATTTCCAACATCTGCAGTATTTTGCTTTTTGAAAGCCAGTTCACTGGCTGGTCTCATTCATGAACAATGGTTCCTTATGTCAATGGCGTCCGTGGCACAACACTTGAGAGTCAGTCCCTACAGCAGCAACAAAGAAATCCCCCACGAGTTCAGACAGAAGTTCCGTAGGCTTCACTGTACTGAAAATGGTTTTGGTCACATTCAGACTGCCATTGAGCAGATGCTTCCAAATATTGGATCTTTGCATTGCAACAGGGAAGCTGACTGTGTACTTCCACATCAGACCCTCCCTGCACACTCGGAGTCTCACCATCCCCACGTGCTGCATTCGAGGTGGCTGTGGTGGGGAAGAGACTGTCATCCATCTCCTTTCTGGGATTGTGCCTTTGCAAAGAAGGTCTGGAGAGAGATGCAGTGGTTTCTGTCGAGGTTCATCCCGAGCAGTTCTGTGACGCAGGGCTCTGTGCTCTACGGGCTGTTCCCAGGGACACACACCGAGACAAACATCAACTGCAGCTGGAGGATCATCAACTCGGTGAAAGACGCTCTATGGTCTGCCTGAAACCTATTGGTCTTCCTGTGCAAAGAGTTGTCCCCGACCGAGTGTTGCAGACTGGCACATTCCAAGGCCCAGGACTACGTGCTGAGGGACGCACTAAAGCTTGGGGCAGTCGCTGCAAAGGCGCAATGGGGAAAGGTCACTGTCTAAGGTCCTTCCACCATAGTACATGAGGGGCTGGAGGCCATGTAAAACCCTCAGACTGTATGTTTGACATGAAATGAATATTGTAAATATATGCAGTAATTGTAAGTGTAGTGAGGCACCTCAGTGCTACATACTGTACTGAAAGAAACTGATCTATTTTGGACTTTATGTAATGTCAGCTTTGAACTGTTAAGTAAAATACTTCCACAAATTCTATGAACAAAGTATATTTTTGGAAAAAAGTGTGCTTAGCTAAGCAGGTTGACTCCCATCAGTCTGTACTTAACTACTCTGCCATCTACTGCCTTTCTTTGTGAAGATCAGGGATGTTGCTAATCAGACCTACCTTTAGCTTTCTGACAGACCACATGCTGGGATGTGATAGAGGTGCCATTTCTTTCAGAGACCGTGAGCCTTTGGACGATTTCTGTTTCCATCTCTCCTCCCAATGCCGTACTTTAGGTTGCACTTTCTTGAAAGGTAATCAGTAGTAAAGCTATAAATATCCATTATGTGCTATTTTTAATTCCATGCTGTTTAAATTAGGTATACAGATTCAGCATGGTCACTGGCATTTAGTTTAATTCAGTATCTAAACCATTAAAAAAAACATTTGAAATGAATGAAAATCCAAAAGGTTGTGGGTTCAAGTCCCACTCTGGAGACTCAAGCATAGAATCCAGTCTGACACCCCAAGCATTGTACTCCGCTGTCCGAGGTTCTGTCTTTCCGATGAGAGGTTAAAATGAGGGCCCATCTGCCCTCTCAGGTAGACATAAAACATCCCATGGTATTATTGGAAGAGCAGGGGGTTTCTCCCTGGTGTCCTGGGCCAATATTCAGCCCTCAACCAACATCACTGAAACAGATTATCTGGGTTGTCTTCACATTGGTGTCTGTGGGAGCTTGCTGTGTGAAAATTGGCTGCTGTGTTTCCTACATTACAACACTGACTACACTTCAAAATAATCTCAGAGTAAGGGGTTGTCCATTTAAGACATAAATGAGGAGCAATTTCATCTCTCAGAGGGTAGTGAATCTGTGGAATTCTTTACTGCAGAGGTTGGGTCGTTAAGTATATTCAAGGCTGAGATAGACAGATTTTTAATCAGGAAAGGAATCCATGGTTATGGGGAAAAGGCAGGAAAGTGGAGTTGAGGATTATCAGATAAGCAATGATGTCATTGAATGGCAGAGCAGACTCGATGGGCTGAATGGCCTACTTCTGCTCCTATGTCTTACGGTCTTATGAGGTGTCCTGAGGTAATGAAAGGTGCTATAGAAATTGAAGTCTTTGTTTACAAAACATAACTAACTTTAATGTATGTAACTGAAAAATTAAACAAAGCCCACGCGCTGATCTCAAGCATGACAGCACCAGCTTCAGCATCTTTTAGGAAAAAGGGGAAAATAGCAGCTTGGGCTGCTGCTCCTGGTTGCTACCTAGTGAATTCTGCTAGATACTGTCTGGGTGCGGACATTAGTTGATGACACTGTTGGCCTTGGCCAAAAAAGTTCTAAATCAGACATTTTGAAATTTAAAGGTAACAGCACAGCTGATGGGAATCAGGGAGAAAACTCTCCACTGGTTGGAGTCATACCGAGCACAAAGGAAGATGATTGTTGGATGTCAGTCATCTCAGTCTCAGGACATCACTGGAGTTCCTCAGGGTAGTGTCCTAGGCCCAACCATCCTCAGCTGCTTCATCAATGACCTTCCTTCCATCTTAAGGTCAGAAGTGGAGATGTTTGCTGACGTTTGCAGTTTTCAGTACCATTTGTTCATGGGATGTGGGCATCGCTGGCTAGGCCAGCATTTGTTGGCCATCCCTAATTGTCCATGAGAACTGAATGGCTTACTAGGCCATTTAATAGTCAACCACATTGTTGTGAGTCTGGAATCACATGTAGATTTCCTTCCCGAAAGGATATAAGTGAACCAGATGGGTTTTTATGACAATCGCCAATGGTTTTGAGGTCATCTTCAGACTTTTATTTCATCTGCCATGGTGGGATTTGAACTCAGATTCCCAGAGCATTACCCTGGGTCTCAGGAATACTACAGTGACAATACCACTACCTCCCCAAGAGTCTGTGCCCACATCCAGCATGACCTGGAGGGAGGGGTGGCTGGAAGTCTCAAAAAGACACTACTTTTTAAAAAGTGCATATCTTCTGATTACAATTGCTTCTTGTGATGGGCGAGGTCTTCATTATTCAGCTTCCAATTAAATTTCATCAGCACAAAACTAATGAACTTGAGATATAGTATTCGATCCACTCCACTCCATCCCAGCCTTGTCTGCTTTGGGACTTGGCAACAGTTTGCGACTATCACTCCTACCAGCCCTCATTCTGTAACCATCTGAGTGTAGCCTCAGGCCGTTGTCTCATACGTTCTCTTATTGGACAGCACACAGAATCTTCTACTTAGCATCTGCCCAATGAGATAGAGATCTTAATGTAAAGAATCATTGACTCCTACTTGCCTTCTTTCTGTGCACCTTTCTATTAGAGAGAAAGATGTGCATTTATATAGTGCCTTTCATAATGTCAGGCTATCCCAAAGCACTTTACAGCTAATGAAGTACTTCATGAAAGGTAGGCACACTTGTAATGTAGGAAACATTTCACTGTGAATTTAACTCCCCCTTACTGTCTCTCTGGATAGAATACAGAAAACAAGCACTAGACTGCTCTCTCACCTCCTTGCAGGCAGTTCAAAATGCATTCACAGAAGCTTATAGTAGTACTTAGTTAGTATGGAACCTGCAGGGATTGAGGTGTGGAGGAAGGAGAGAGCTCAGCGGGCTTGCACTCTCCCAATCCCCAAAGCCTTGCACTTTTCTTCCCTTGCTAGTCTACATAGCCTTATATCTGACCTCCATGCATGGCAAGCACTGTGTGTCCCAGAAATTGCCACAGATATACATTGGGAGTCAAATGCTGACATTTTTTTTTTTAAAATGAGAAATTTGATGAAATGAAACAAAATACAAGTGTTCAAAAGAAGCTTTTATTAACACAACACAAAAGCAAAATACTGCGGATGCTGGAAATCTGAAATAAAAACAGAAAATGCCACATTGACTCTGTTTTCTCTACACAAATACTGCCTGACCTGAGTATTTCCAGCATTCTGTTTTTATTTATTAACAGTATTTATGGAAAATTGGTATAATGCAACAGGGTGAGATGTAGGCAGTACACACAGACAATCGATCTTCCTTCAATAATTACATAGTGCACATCTATGCCCACTTGTTAATGCACATTAACAACTGACATTATTGCTGATTGGCAACAATAATTTAAGAAAAATTAAGAAACTTTTAAAAGTAACTCACATTATTCATGTCGAGGGTATATGTTAGTTGTCAACCAATAGAGGTCACAAATTGCACTGTTTTGACCAGCTGAAAGACCTCCTTTGAATTGAAGTTTACAGTGAAACATTACACTAGAGCAGTGTCAGATTGTCACCACTGTGTGGCACCCATGAGTCACATGTGCATTGGTTGCTGGCATACTGCATGTTCTGATATTTCTGAGATCTCACTAATCTGGCACTTTGTAAACAAACAAATCCAACCAAAAAGAGAATGCTGGTAGCTCAGTAGGTAAATTCACAGTCTGGTTTGGCACTGAGGCAGTGGAATTAGGAAGATCCCAGCTTCAGATTGTTGGTCTGTGCTATGTTAACTAATCTTAACTGATGTGACAGTAAGGCAAGGCTGCAATTATCCTCAGGACTCAGGCAGCAAAGAAAAGTCGGCCAGTGACCATACTGCTGGGAATTGTGTGCATGCATGTGGATGTGATGCGAGGATAGCACTGGACTTGACTGTGTTGCTCCAATGTCAGAGGTTATCTAAGGGAGAAAACGAGGATTTTTTTCTGTGTTAAAAAAAAAACTTTCCATTTAGATTTCACCATCTAAAAAAAGATGGTCTTGAAGTGGTTGCTTCTGGTGGAACTGGCATTGATGCTATATGCCCAGATTCTTTCAAGTGTAACCACTGCCAGCAGAACATTGCTTTGTCAGCAATAGATAACATCCTTACCCAGCAGTGGAACAAGGAAAGACTTGCATTTCTATAGCGCTTTCACGACTTCGGGATGTCCCAAAGTGCTTTCCAGCTAAGAGAGCACTTTACGTGTAGTCACTGTTATGATATAGGAAATGCAGCAGGCAGTTTGCGCACAGCAAGATCCCACAAGCAGCAGTTAATCTCTTAGTGATATTGGCTGAGGGATGAATATTGGCCTAGGACAATCCATTAAAATCCACAAATCCATTAAAATTATAGATTGTACAACATGCTACTTGTATAGTTACTACAAAAGATGGTACTCTATGATCAAGAACTGATTACATGTGACATATCGAGGCCAGCATTGTATATGGATGGTCCCTCACCCTGGCTGGTGTTAAAGGTGTGTCTGCTGTTGGCACTTAAAAATAAAATGGTGTATGAAAAGGACTTGTTCAGCTACAGAATGCAAATCGAAAATATATATGATGGCACACAGTTATGTACTGGGAGCTGGGCAGGAGGGAGACAGGGAGGCCTTGACAAGTTTAGTGAAAAACATTTACAGAGATAGGAAGCTTGGAAGATAGGACCTTGCCGGTAATTTGATTTACTTGGCTCCGAATAAAACCTGTTTATCATAGATATCAAAACTTGACGATAATTGCAACGGTGATAAGACACAATCCTGCCCCCAGTCTCCAGTACTCAAATTCCTTCTGTCACAAAGGAGGTGGGGGGGGGGGGGTGGATGGAGAGAAAGGGCTTGCATTTATATAGCGCCTTTCACATCCTCCAAAACCCTTTATAACCATACAAGTACTTTGAAGTATAGTTGCTGTTGAAAGGTAGGAAATGCAACAGCCAATTTGTACACAGCAAGCTCCCACAAGCAGCAATGGAACTAAATAATCTGTTTTATTTTAGTGATGTTGGTTGAGGGATAAACATTGGATGCAGGATACTGGGAGGACTCCACTGCTCCTCTATGAAATAGCACTTTGGCACCTTTCACATCCATCCAAGGGGGCAGACGTGGCCTCAGGTTAAGGTCTCATCCAAAAGATGGCCTCTCTGACAGTGCAGTGCTCCCTCAGGCCTGGATTTTGTGCTCAAGTCTCTGGAGTAGGGCTTGATCCAATGACCTTGTGACTCAGAGGCAAGAGTGGGAGCCACTGAGCCACAGCTGACACCATGAGGAAAAGTAACCCACAGAGACTTGTCAATTTTAACAAAAAGGATGACAGGGCCTTCATACGTTTATTTACAAGAAATGGGACAGATTGAATAGAGTGCCATTGTATAACTGTGCAACAGAAAGGCAGGAAGGTGAAGGGATGAGGAGCATTGCTCAACCTGGTTTCCTAGGCACCATGCTACCTTGCTAACGTGAAATAAAATAAGATTTAAAGAAGCGTGCAGAGGCTTCACCTCTCCCTCGCCAACCCCTCAAATAGTTTTCAAATATCCGTTTCAAACAATTCGAGGGAGGTGCACTGGGCTGACTCCAAAGCTTTGATGTAGGTTCAAACATTGATTTCACTTGAATCAGTGCTGGCTATAATTAGAAAATATAAAGTAAAACTGCCCACAGCAGTAGGGACAAAGTATTTTAAAGCCAAAATGGTTCTAAGTGCAGCCCACATCACAGAGACTCGGCTGGAAATGAGGTTCAAGGCAGCAATTCAACTTCGCTGTGCTTGCAATACCCTAAAGCACAAGAGTGGAACTTGTCCACAGGAAGGGAGAGAAAGAGGCTCCCTGGTGCCTCGAGCTGAGCCACACACACACACACCAGGCAGGTCCCAGTGTTGATCCTGGTCATGCTGAGGTGGCTGAGTCAAAGGCTAAAAATAGCTTCCACACCTAGGCTAGACAAAGGGAAAAGGTGAGGCTGTTTGGGAGGGCAGGGGCTGGGGAATTGCGCAGGGTGTCTGTTCCTGAGAGTGAACGAGAGTGTGGGCGTGAGACACAAATAGTGAATACGTATGTGTGTGTGTGGATTTACAGTGGGAGGGTTGAGCTCAGCTGTGAGGCACCCTGCAGTCAAATAGCCTGCTAAAATTCACCATTAAGACTCAAACGTGCATGATTAGCACTTGGTTGAGGTACTGAAGGGCCTTCTGGAACTGTACCCCAGTGAGGACACACCTTCAGGACAGAAAAACCAAAAGGAATCTTCTCACACACCAGTAACAGGATTTTCCAAAGTGCAAATACATTTCATTGGTGGGGAGGGCGGTGTGGAAGGGGAATTTGACATAAAGTGAGCCACCCCCAGTGATATTTGCAGTTTGGGGGTGGGGGGAAAATGGTGCACAAAATACAAATTGCCAAATAAACGAAAGAGGATTGAGATACCGTGAAAGGTACAGAGACCTCTCTTTTAAAGCCATTAACAGGCAGCAATTCAGCTGAACACACAAACCCTTTTTAATGATACAAGCAGCAGACATGGGCTGGTTGCACAGTTAAATGGCCAATGATGGTCTAATTACACTCGTGTGCTTCAGGGAGCTAGAAAACCCACTTTTAATCTGTGGGGTCCCAAAATGAACCTTGTAGCAGATTTGTGCACATTGGTACAAGATAGGATTTAAGAAGTGTAAGGGATGTCAGAGTCTCACCCCTGCCACACAATGCCCCTAGCCATTTAAGATCAGTTGTCTTCATCATCAATCTGCTATGAAAGCTGCATTCCTCTGATTTGGACCAAATGCATTTGTGTTGTCAGATCTGTTAGTCACTGTGAAGTGCTTCAAAGAACATAATTACTCAGATAGGCCCGGTCAAACAAGGCAATAAGGGGAGGGAGGGTAGGGAGGATTGAGTCATCTTGTCAACTGTCATGATTCCAAATGCCTTGAGGCGCAAATCTTAAGGAGCCCAGGAGGGAAGGATGGGATGCAGTTAAAAACAATACCACTTTGATACCGTTTCTGCAGGTTATCAAAGGGGAAATTAAAATGGCGAACAATTACAACTTCAGAAACTCATCGCTTCGGTACCCGCCGTGGATCCCTTCCATTGCTAAGGGTGGTGGTTGCCGGGGTGGAGCTGGATGTGGTCACTGCCTGGTTATTTCCTGGGCCCCGTCCATTACCTCTTCCACCCGCTGGTGGCGGCTGATGATTCGTGTTACCTGGGGAAGCTCCACCTGAGCCAGCAGCATTCAGACTGTCGTTACCTGGAGCGACGGGAACAAGGAACAAAACCAGATGACAACAACGTCCCAAGTGAGAAAGGTTTCCTTTTTTGGGTGATTTGGGCAACTTCCACCTCCCCCCCCACTCCCCCCACTGCACTTCTAACAACCTGCCACTGAGAGTGGTAGGCACTCAGTTTGTTCCCATGGCTGGTGCAGAGTTGGCAGCTATTGCCGACTGCCTGAGATCACCCAAATGCAGTGCTGCCCTCCTTCCTGCAGAGGGCCTTCTGTCCAGTGCTTCCCTCCTTGGCATAGGCCAGTTAAAGGACTGAGTGCAGCATAAGTCAGGAGCTACTTCCATTACCACTTTGTGCTCAGTAACATATGAACCCCAGTTAATACAGAAAGCTGAATTATAGAATCCGTTAGCATTGTTCTTTTGTTTTTAGTCAGCAATGTGAAGGATATCTTGTATCCTGTTTCACGAGTCTAGAGAAACTGTACATCTTTCTTCTTGGACTCAGCACAATGCATAGCCACTGGGCTGGAAGCCAGCTTACTCCACACCAGGGCCCATACTCTACATGACAGATGTGCCCAGGCTGCCAGCCCTCTGCCAGGGCAGCAGAAGCGTGGCTGGCTGGCTGGCAGCTTGATATTTATGCCAGGAACACAAAAGCTCTGGACTGTAAAGTTCTGCATTAATTCACAAAACATCCACACAAGGCATGAGTAGCACAGCTTCCTACATCACATTCACCACAGTGGAACCCTCTCTCATTGCCTGGCACTGACTCTCTTACACAAGAAATCAGTGTTATGCATCTGTCAACTGCTCGAGCACTTAGCAGCTATAGGGGTTTGCACACTGGCAGAGCACCACCCTACCCTCCACTTTGCTCAGGTGGGTCTTGCGCTCAGGTAAAGCATATTAGTGCAAGGAAGTGGAACACAAGTTAAATGTAGCACAGGCCGCTGCAGAGCCAAATAATCAAAAACATACCCAACTCCCAAGCCCTATGCACCTGGGTGACATTGTTCAGTTTTCCCACAACAGCTGATCTATGCCTGTCTGAGTGAGATTGCCAGTAGAATGCCCAGTAGGAACCAGACTGACTGTCCAAAAGATATTTCATATTGAAACCTTACACCTTTTACTTGTCATAGTGTCATCGTTTACAGCATGGAAAGAGGCCCTTCGGCCCATCATGTCTGTGCTGGTCATCAAGCCCCTATCTACTCTAGTCCCATTTTCCAGCACTTGGCCTGTAGCCCTGTATGCTATGGTGTTTCAAGTGTTCATCCAAATACTTCTTAAATGTTATGAGGGTTTCTGCCTCTACCACCCTTTCAGGCAGTGAGTTTCAGACTCCCCTCACCCTCTGGGTGAAAAAATTCTTCCTCACATCCCCTCTAAATCTCCTTCCCCTTACCTCAAATCTATGCCCCCTGGTTATTGATCCCTCCACTAAAGGCAAAAGTTTCTTCCTATCTACGCCCCTCAAAATTTTGTACACCTCAATCAGGTCCCCCCTCAGCCTTTTTTGCTCCACGGAAAACAACCCCAGTCTATCTAGTCTCTCTTCGTAGCTGAAACGCTCCAGCCCAGACCACATCCTGGTGAACCTCCTCTGCACCCTCTCCAGTGCAATCACATCCTTCCCATAGTGTGGCGACCAGAACAGCACACAGTACTCCAGATGTGGCCAAACTAACACTTTATACAGCTCCATCATAACCTCCCTGTTCTTGTATTCAATGCCTCAACTAATAAACACAAGTATCCCATATGCCTTCTTAACCACCTTATCTACCTGTGCTGCTGCCTTCAGGGATCTATGGACATGTACACCAAGGTCCCTCTGATCCCCTGTACTTCCTAGGATCCTACCATTCATTGTGTATTCCTGTGCCTTGTTAGTCCTCCCAAAATGCATCACCTCACACTTCTCAGGATTAAATTCCATTTGCCACTGTTCTTCCCATCTGACCAGCCCGTCTATATCATCCTGTAGTCTAAGGCTTTCCTCCTCACTATTTACCATCACCACCAATTTTAGCGTCATCTGCGAATTACTGATCATACCTCCTACACTCATGTCTAGGTCATTAACATACACTACAAACAGCAGGGGACCCAGCACTGAACCCTGCGGTACACCACTGGACACAGGCTTCCAGTCACAAAAACAGCCTTCGACCATCACCCTCTGCCTCTTGCCACTAAGCCAATTTTGGATCCAATTTGCCCTGGATCCCATGGATCATCATCATCAGTCCATCGATCCTGTCGTAATGTAGGAAACACAGCAGCCAATTTGCGCACAGCAAGCTCCCACTAACAGCGATATGACAGATGACCAGAGAATCTGTTTTTAGTGATGTTGGCTGAGGGAGCCAGGCTTGCAAGTAAACTAGCGAAGTTTACATTTGCTTTTTAGCAGAGTGGCTTTAAGTAGTCTCGAGCATCACAGACGAGTGTTCGATGAGCTGTGCCAACAATGGCGGAATCGACAGAAATGTTTTGATGCCTGTCGGGTTTGGTAGAAAGAAAGACTTGCAATTTCTATAGCGCCTTTTATTGCCTCAGGACATCCCAAAGTGCTTCACAGCCAATGAAGTGCAATCATTGTCGTAAGCAGGAAACGCAGCAACCAATTTGCGCACAGCAGGCTCCCGCAAAAAGCAATAACATAAATGACTAGATAATCTGTTTTGGGGATGTTGGTTGAGGGATCAATGTTGGCCCCAGGACAAGGGGGAGAACTCCCCCCTGCTCTTCTTCGAAATAGTGGCCATGGGATCTTTTACATCCACCCGAGGGGGCATACAGGGCCAAGACTTAATGTCTCATCCGAAAGGCGACACCTCTAACAGTACAAGCTCCCTTAGTGCTGCCCCTCCGACAGTGTGGAATACCGGGGTCCTTTAATGCAGGTACTTACCAGTAGTCACAGAGGATGTTGAGCTCACTGGGCTAGTTGTAGAAGTGCTACCTTGTTCAGCCGGGGTCTTAAAAAGAAGGAAACAGTGCTCAGGTTTAACTGGAATTCCCTTCACCGCTCCCTCATTACACAGATCCTCTCCTGCCACCCCACATCCTACCCACCCCCAATTATATACCTCACCATCCTGCCCTGTCCCCCTTACCAAAGACACAACTTACAAACATACAAAACTGACTGGCAGGAATAGGCTGGCTGATCTATCAATTCTGCCCCACATCATGATGGCTGGAGCATTGTGATTGAACACTCCCTTCAGTGTTCGCCCCCCACCCTCAACCCTCGCAGCCAGATAATCTCCTGGGAGAGGCAATAAAGCTCACCTCAGATGGCTACTGAAGACAGATTCAGTTGTTTTACACTGCAATGGCAGGTGGCTGGGAGGAATGTGCAGGAGTCACCCTGCTCAGTATCTGCCCCTGCAATTCAGAAGATTTCGCCACAGCTGCATTGAGCCCTGGTCAGACTGTGTGCCTGATAGCACTGGGATACAGCTGTACTGAAACGCTGATGTACACCCCAAGAAGAGCTCAGTTTCCACCACAGGTCTGTGCTGAGTTAGCTTACTGCAGCAGGAAGACAGGTTAGGAGCACTACAATTTGCCTTAGCATTCAGGGTTAGGGAAAGGTAGTCGGTCTGGGTTCCCAATCCTGGTCGTTCAACAGTGAACTCTGCTGGAACTTGGGTTGAATAGGCTGCCCATGTTTGTGGGTGAATGATGGCACTTGGATGAGGCACCAGGGCAGGGGAAGGAGGGCACTTGCAGACCCATAACTCAGCAAAACGTCAATATCTTCAGGAGAGGAGGCAAGGTGAGTAAACTGGCACGATAACAAAAAAAAAGGGAATCTCACCACCAACACCACCTGCAGAGGTGTAACCCCTAATAGCAGGGGAGGCACTGAATGAAAACAACAGCAACCTGGCCTGAAGGGGTCAGACTTACAGGTTTGTTCTGCGAAGACGCCTGGGACATGTACTCAGGATTGGGGTCACTGAAATTCGGCACTTCTGAATACTGCATACAAAACCTGAAAGGGAACACAGAAGTGATAGCAGGTCACTATAATCTCGCGCGCTTGGCACGGTGCATGCCCACTCTCACAGCCCGTCCAGCAATTTTCAGTCCACCGCAGTCCTTGGAAGTAAGAAACGGACCCCGGTAAAGAGTCAGGCGCAGCAAGTGTCGGCAAAACATCAGCTTGCAGCATGCAAACTGCGGAGGATGAAGATCTACGTTAACTTTAATCCAAACATTCGCCCAGCTGCTCCAGAAGGGGTGGGGAGGGTTTGGGCAATGCACCAACAAGTAGCTCCACACACAGTTGACTAGCATGCCGATATTCAAAACACACACACAGTTACAGTTGCACATATAGACAACCAGGACAAAAAAAAAACTTGCATTTCTATAGCACCTTTTACAAACTCAGGATGTCCCAAAGCGCTTTACAGCCAATGAAGTACTGTAGAAGTGTAGTCACTGTTGTGGTGTAGAAAATGCAGCAGCCAATTTGCACACAGCAAGCTCCCACAAACAGCAATGTGAGAATGGCCAGATGATCTGTTTTAATGGTGCTGGCTTGTTTTTATTCTTTCATGGGATGCGGACATCGCTGACAAGGCCAGCATTTGTTGGCCATCCCTAATTGCCCTTGAACTGAGTGGTTGCTGAGCTATTTCAGAGGGCAGTTAAGAGTCAACCATATTTCTGTGGGTCTGGAGTCACATGTTGGTCAGGTCGGTTAAGGACCTAAAGGACTCCCTCAGTGCTGCACCAAGATCATCAGCCTAGATTATGTGCTCAAGACCATAGAGAGGGACATCAGTGAACCAGATGGGTTTTTACGACAATTGATGGTAGTTTCACAGTCACCATTCCTAAGACTAGTTTTTAATTCTAGATTTTATTAATTGAATTTGAATTCCGCCAGCTGCCGTGGTGGGAGAATTAGCCTGGGCCTCTGAATTACTAGCTCAGTGACATTACCACTACGCCATTGTCCCCCCAGGGATAAACAGTGGCCTGGACGCCAGGGACAACTTTCCCGCTCTTCAAAATAGTACCATGGGACATTTTAGGTCCATTTGGGACAGCAGAGGCGGCCTTTGTTTAACATTTCATCTGAAAGATGGCACCTCCAACAGTGCAGCACTCCTTCAGTACTGTACCAGGATCATTGGCCTCGGTTATCACAGAGTTTTAAGGGCACAGAAGGAGGCCATTCGGCCCATTGTGTCTGCACCGGCTCTCCAAATGAGCATTATGACCTCGTGCCATTGCCCTGCCTTTTCTCCGTACCCTTGCACATTAATTCTAGTCAAATAATCACCCAAAGCCCTCTTAAATGCCTTGATTGTACCTGTCTCCGCCACACTTCCAGGCAGTGCATTCCAGACCCGAACCACTCGCTGTGTGAACAAGTTTTTTCTCACGTCACATTTGCTTCTTTTGCAAATCATTTTAAATCTGTGCCCTCTCGTTCTTGATCCTTTTACGAGTGGGAACAGCTGCTCCCTATCTACCAATCAGCCCCCTCATGATTTTGAGTATCTCTATCAAATCTCCTCTTAGCCTTCTTCTATCCAAGGAGAACAGTCCCAACCTCTCCAATCCATCCTCATAGCTGAAGTTTCTCATCCCTGGAATTATGTGCTCAAAACCCTAGGGTGGGACTTGAACCCATAATTTTCTGACTCAAAGGGGTGTCAGAACTGTCAAAATTATAGGCCCACCATCTAGCGCCTCTTGGTGAGCAAGCTAAAAATAGTATTGACTTCCGGGATTCCTGGTATCTGCTGAGTGAGCTGATAGGTCAGTTACTACATTCAGCCTCTGTGCCAGTAAAGTGAATTCTAACCTCCTCAGAATTGTTAAAGAGATTTGAAAGGGTGCTTGCCTATGAGTGTTAGCTTTTACTTTGTCTAAATGAAAACTCCTTCCCAGTGCTAAAAATTTCAGTGAAGCAGAGGGGCTCGATGATCATAGGATCACACAGCACAGGAGGAGGCTATTCAGCCCATCATGCCTGTGCTGGCTCTTTGAAAGATCCATCCAATTAGTCCCCACTCTCCCTCCGCTCTATCCACCCTGAAATCCCAGCAAATGTTTCCCCTTCCAGTATTTATCCAATTCCCTCCTTTTGAAAGTTCCTGTTGAACCTGCTTCCACCGCCCTTTCAGGCAGCGCCTTCCAGATCACAACAACTCGCTGTGTAAAAATAAAAATTCTCATCTCCAGATCAGTACTGGATCTCCCGAGTAAGCTTATTTTTGCAGCCTGACAGGGACCTTGTTGAGAGGAGTGGGCATCCATGCCGGTGAAATTGTATCAAAGACAGCTACAAGGGGTATCACAGGTCAAAGGATTGGAACAAAGTGACAACCTTTCTTCTGGAAGAGAGTTTGCCACCCCCTTGTCAAAGGAAAGGCACCTTTCTGTCACTTTTCCTTTGTCTGGGCCATGACCTAAGCCTGACACCATCTCTGCTCAAGTTCATTGCTGGAAGTGCACAAGTACAGCCTGACTATTAAACCACCCTCACCCATACCCTTTCCCCCTGCCACCCCCATAGCTCTTCCCCTTCCTGTGGGGCAATGCCACCTCCCTCCAATAACCCAATCGAAATCTGCAGCCAGGTGAGTGGATTACAGGTGGACACCAACCCACTTCTGACCTCTGTTGACTCCATATTGAAGTTCCAATATGTCTCAGCACTGCTGAAACTTCTCAAAGTGTGTCCAAATCATTAGGTTGGAGAGAGGAGCAAGGCGGGAACCCAGCTTACAAGCAACTCTCCCCTTTCCATTGTTAAGGTGGAGAACTTACTCTCCGACTTTCTGGAGATCTCCTCCTCTCCCCGTGTAGAGTGTCAGACATCCTTTCCAAATCGAGGCATACCTGCAAGATACAAAACAGATTTCCTTTAAAATACCACTCAACTTAAACTCTGAAACTCACTCCGTTCAAAAGCATTTATGTCACCAGTTTGCTGCTAAATCAAGCTGGTGGGATGGGACCACACTAGCTAACCCAGAGGCTTCCGAATGGCTCATGCCAATGGTGCATGGGAGGCGAGACCACTATTAAATCACGGCACAGTAGGTTGCACACTGTTCTTTCACCTTTGAGGTGAGAATGATAGGAGAAAATCCTTCTTCAGACAGAATGATCAATATGTGGAATATTCCCCCAGGTAGCATTGTGGAGGCAAAAACCCTGGAATCATTTCAGAAACAATTTGATGCTACAATAGAGGGGGAGGGAGCGTTAGGGGCTCTGTATTAATGAAGTAAGGTCGAATGGCCCTTCTCATCCGCAATTATTGGGATCTAGTGAAGTGTGCCATCATGTCTGCTGGACATTGTTGGATGTACTGCGCCATTTGCTTTGAGGAGTTAGCAAACCAACACCAATGGACAAATGTTCTCACCCTGCAGATTAGTCAATTTATCCCCCATTTCACAGGACAATCATGATTCAAATGCATTTTCAGAACGGTCCCAGGGATGAGTGGGTTTTAGCTCCAAGGTTAGGGTTGGAGAAGCTGGGGTTGTTCTCCTAGGAGTAAAGGAGGTTGAGGGGAGATCAGATAGAGGGGTACAAGATGAGGACAGGTTTGGATAAGGTATATAAAGGAAAGCTGATGGTACAAGGATTAGAGGGGGCGGGGGGGGGGACTGCAGATCCGGAAAGAGAGGGTCCCGGGCTGGACGGCATGTGGGAAAGATGTCAGCGGGAAGTGCCTGGCGTAGCCTCACAGCAACACAGAAGGCAATGCTGATGGTTGGGGTCCCAGCCAGTGCCGTTGCCGTGTATATATTGTACAGGAGGTACCGGGAGAAGCGAGGTAAGGATGAAGCGTGGGGCGCGCCCAGTGTGCCTCGATTTCTGCGTGCGTCCCTTTCCCAGTTTCCTGCCTCGGAGATGGACAGGCACCTCCAGCGGAGCAGCAGATGCAAATTCTTCGAGGCTTAGGGACCAAAGAAAGAAGCCATTCAGCCCATCCTACCTGTGCTGGCTCTTTGAAAGCTGTCCAATTAGTCCCTCCTCCCTTTCCCCCACCGCCCTGCAAATTTTTCCCCTTCAGGTATTTATCCGATTTCTCCCCCTTGTTGAAAGTTCCTATTGAATGTGCTTCCGCCGCCCTTTCAGGCAGCGCCTTCCAGATCACAGCACTGACTGCAAATTGCTTGTCTCTCTCCATTCACGTGCGGTATTTTGAGGGTAGCCTGTGCCCTGCCCTGACTGGGTCTTGTGTTTCTGATGTTAGATGAGCACTGTGTGCTGGTTGGCGATGATCAGATTGCCATGGACATGAAAGTCCCTCGAGATGCTGTGAAGATCATCATCAGGCGGCAGGGTTCCACCATTAATCAGGTGAGCATTGAATTCATGAGTTCCCCATTGGTGAGACGGCGGCCTAATGGTAACTAGTAATCCAGAGAGCCAGCGCTAATGCCCTGGGGGCGTGGGCTCAAATCCCACCATGGCAGCTGAGCTCCATTATTAAATCTGGCATCGAAAGCTGGTGACCATGAAACTGTCATCCAATTGTTGTAAAAACCCATCTGGTTCACTAATGCCCCTTTAGGGAAGGAAATCTGCTGTCCTTACCCGGTCTGGCCTACATGTGACTCCAGACCCACAGCCATGTGGTTGACTCTTAACTGTCCCTCTGAACAAGGGTAATTGGGGATGGGCAATAAATGCTGGCCTGGCCAGTGGTGCCCTCATCCTATGAACGAATTTAAAAGAAAAACACTTCAAAAAGCACTTGGTTGGCTGTAAAGTGCTTGGTGGCTGTGAAAGGTGCTGTCCATTTTGAATAAAAGAGAAGCATATTATCTATATGGTGAGAGATTGCAGCGCTCTGGGTATCCTAGTGCATGAACCACAAAAGGTTAGTATGCAGGTACAGCAAGTGATTAGGAAAGCTAATAGAATGTTATCGTTTATCGCAAGAGGAATTGAAAACAAAAGTAGGGAGGTTATGCTTCAGTTGTACAGGGCCACATCTGGAGTACTGTGTACAGCACTGGTCCCCTTATTTAAGGAAGGATGTAAATATGTTGGAAGCCGTTCAGAGAAGGTTGACCAGACTAACACCTGGAATGGGCGGGTTGTCTTATGAGGAGAGGTCGGACAGGCTGGGCTTGTATCCGCTGGAGTTTAGAAGAGTGAGAGGCGACTCGATCGAAACCTATAAGATCCTGAGGGGGTCTCGACAGGGTGGATGTGGAGAGGATGTTTCCTCTTGTGGGAGAATCTAGAACTAGGGGGGTCACTGTTTAAAAATAAGGGGTGGCCCATTTAGGGCAGAGATGAGAAGAAGTTTCTCTGAGGGTCATGAGTCTTTGGAACTCTCGTCCTGAAAAGGCAGTGGAAGCAGAGTCTTCGAACATTTTTAAGGCAAAGGTAGGTAGAGTCTTGATGAACAAGGGGGTGAAAGGTTATCGGGGGTAGGCAGGAATGTGGAGTTGAGGTTACAATCAGATCAGCCATGATCTTATGGAATGGTGGAGCAGGCTCGAGGGGCCGAGTGGCCTACTCCTAGTTTGTATGTATGACACAGATTTAAGGTCTTGGACAAGAGATGAAGGGGGAGGTGTGAGGAAGAATTTTTATTTATTTTTTTACACAGAGTAGTAATGACTTGGAACTCATTGCCCATGATGGAAGCGGAAACAATTAATGATTTCAGAAGGAAATTGGATGGACGCTCAGGGAAATAAACTTGCAGGGCGACGGGGATAGAGTGGTGGGGGGAATGGGGACTGACTGGATTGTCTACGAAGAGCCAGCATGGGCTCAAAGGGCCAAATGATTCTGTATTTGATACCTGGATTAGGGGGAAGACAAGAGCCGAGAGTGCCCCCACCAGGCCCACTATAAAACACGTAAGCTTGTTCTCAACTCTTCAAATACCCGAAAACAAGAGCTCCCTTGATGGCTTGACCATAAGCACTGCTTAGTATAGCGCAAAGCCATATGGACCAGCACATTCCCAGATCTGACTCCCAGGCTGTGCTGAACTCAAGTGATGCAAGGAGATTGGTCAGGGACCCCAGTAGCCAGTGAACTCTGTTGGAAGGTGCTGGTATGGAAGACAGAATCAGAAAAATTGCTCGAAAAACTGAGCAGATCAGGCAGCATCTGTGGAGAGAAACGGATCTGTTCTGATGAAAGGTCATCTTGACCTGAAACATTAACTATGTTCTCTCCACAGATGCTGCCTGATCTGCTGAGTGTTTCCAGCACATTTTGTTTTTATTTTGCTTTTGTATTGAGGACAGGATTACACTTCCATGGAATGTCTGTGTAGTTCAATAGTCTCAGTCCCAGAGGACCATAGGCTGCTCTCTCATTAGAGAGAGCGGTGAGTTTAATCTGAGGGTCACCTAGTGCGAGGGGTGAGGTTAAGAAGGCGGGGATGACCTCAGCCGGTACAGGAATTGAACCCTCGTTGTTGGCGTCACTCTGCATCACAACCCAGCCATCCAGCCAACTGAGCTAACCGACCCCCTCGCCTAGTCAAGGAGAGGGGGTAAAGCCTGCATTATTTAACAACAATTCACATTCATAAGAGGATAGCAAACGTTTGCTTCAGCTTCATCAGGTCTTGATAAACAAAGTGAGTTACCCTCTGGTCAATCGGATGATATCTCCAGCCTGAATCAGACTTCCCACATCATCCCACACTGATATGTTGATGCTGCCAGTTTTATCAGCCACTTTACACGTCCTGACTTCGTGCCCATCCTTGGTTTTGGTCACTCGTCCTGCAGAACAAGAAACACAATGGCAGATGACCGACAGCTTTCTCGCAAAGACTTAAAGCACATGCTAGGGATGTTTTTTTCCTCCAAAACTCCATATATTTTCTCTCCTCTCTCTGATTTCCTACACCATTCTCAACAAGGGGTGCAAACAGGGGACTTCTTTACCCTCTCAAAATTAAAATGACAGGCATCTGGACAAATACAGCTTTGGGTTATCCACGGGAAGATTGGTTTAAAAACCCCAAACTGGTTCACCAATACCATTCAGGGAAGGGAATCTACTACCCCCTACTGAGTCTCACACACATAGGACTCCAGTACCACACTTTGTAGTTGACCTTAAATGCCCTCTTAAAGCAACTAGGGATGAAAAGATCCCAGTCTCAACTGGTGGCATGCTCTGACTTCACTGATATTAGCAACTGACCATTATCTTGCTGAAAAGTCCATTGAGGAGAGAGAGGATTGGATTTATCTTTTGAGGAAAGAGGGGAATGTAGACAGAAACTTACCTATTTCCAGAACAATGAAGAGGAGATTCAAGTTTTTCAAACCAGCTTTGATATCCTTCACATAAGTGTCGTTTGACATCCTCCCTCCCACACGAACCCAGGATCTGAATTATTCTGGAGCTACAAACTTGAGCCAGTAAGTCGGAAGGATCAGGCTCAGGGGAACACATCCAAATCACTGGCTGACCTTACAGGGTTAGGGTTAGGGCCAAGGCCAGGGCCAACCCTTCCTCCTGCAAAATAAATCCACAAACCCTCCCCCCAGAGCCGTTGTAAAAACTGCATGAGGCAAATGACGCCTCAGATATTACTCCCCAATGCCCACTAATTTTCCCGACAACACTGTCCATCCAGATCTCACTGCACTCCCTCTCACTCGCTTCCGGAAACCACCCCTGACAGGCAGCAGCTCAGACCAATCAGAAACCGGTCTCCGCCTTCACCTCCCGCCTGATTGGCCGTGCCTCCGACCAACCGTCGCTGTCCTGAGGCAGGACATCCGCTGGTGCCCATGTCGCATCCCGAGTGTTTCCGGAAAAGCCCGAGTGGGAGCGGAGACCGGACTCCAGCCACGAAAGGCGCCGTGCCGCTTTATGCTGTCCTTCTGGCAGAAAGGGGCGTGAAGGGGTTGCTAACTTTTCAGGTTTGCCCTTGAGACTCCAGAATTTGACACGGCTGCAAACAACCAAGGAGAAAAATCATAGCGCATTAAAATAAGTGTGTATTTTTTTTCTTTATTAGTTATTGAAATATCGAAGACGGATATAAGTGGCAGTTTGACTTGGTGGGGTGGCTGGTGCCGGGAGGTTAGGCGGAGTTGGCAACCCAAAACCATTGACAACATCACTGCAAGAGGACAAATATGGTCAACTAAAAAAGAAACTAAACTACAATAAAGTCAACAACCACAACAAACTCATGACTCCAAGTGGACGTCATCCTCTAATTGAGGGACAGGTGACGACGACCTCTATGATACAAGTAACACCATGTGGTGTTCACCAGTCCTGGAAGGCCTGAAACATGCCAGTGGGCACCATGTAGCTCCACCCTAGAGTCAAATGGGCACATGCAAATCTGCAAAAGAGGGTCAAGGGGTGTGTAAAATTGCAAAACTATGATACCTAGAGCACTATGGAATTACTTGCAAGTTTTGTCCCCATTTCAGTATAAGGATTTACCATTTATGCCGTTTTATCACCCAGATAACTTGATCATTTAAGTATTTGCTGTTTGTAGGCCCTTGCTGTTTGCAAATTGGCTGCTACATTTCATATGTTACAACAGTGACTATACTTCAAAAGTACTTCATTAGCTGTAAGGCACTTAGGGATGTCTTGAAATTGTGAGAGGTGCTATATAAGTAAAGTTATTTTTCTTTCTTCACTTGGATGTCATGGCAAACTGCAATGGGCAGTAGTGTTGTCATTGTCAACTAAAATAGGTGGATGCATTTCATTGCCTAAATTAAAACTAAAGTTTGATATCCAGGGGTGAAACATGTTTAAATTAATTCTGGGACTGAAATAGCTTTTTGGAAAACGTTTGAAATAAATGTTTAAAGTCTTGGTTTTTACTTAACACCCAGTTGGATTGGTTGGACTCATGTGTTGTGTAGAAGGAAAGCAACAACTGGGACTATTTTCAAAATATTAGTTTTGAAAAGAACAAAAATACTACCTTTTTCCAAGAATGAAACTAAAAATTGGGAGCAAATGATTCAATTACATGTAGAAAAAACTTCTTCTCAAGACCATAAATAAAATAGAACTAAAAGTAGAGACATGGCAAGAGTTAAAGTTAAAATAGTTCTAGGATGCAAACAAAACTGAGGTAGCAACTTCTCAAAATCCAATCACATTTGTTTGGCAGGTGGAATTTATCTAATTGCAAGATACAGATTTCTGAATATTCTGGCAATTGAGCTGGAGTGCATTATAATGCTGTGACATAACTGATGCGTTAGTGTGAGATCATAAACTCTGAATGTAAAGCTTGTTTAATTCTGGAATGTTGGTTGAACTCCTAACATTGTGTTCCTGCTAATAACTTACTCCTACACAACCATTAATTAGTTTATGTTTGTATCTGCAAGTGGTTTGGAGTGTTGGGAAATATATGAGGTATGGGCGGGAAAGACGAGGGGAATGGAGAAAGGGGAGGGCTCGTTGTAATGGGGGAATGAGTGTATATGGGCAATGGGGAAAGGCTGTGGGGGTGGGGGGAGAATTAGTGTGGAAGGGGATTGACCAACTACAAAATACAGTGTAAGCACATTAGAAAACCAAAAAGACTAAATCCCAGCTCTGAGTTGGGAGATAAGCTGGAAATTTGGAAACCTGGGGTAGGAGGGCGATGAGGAGAGCAGGAGGATGTGAGGGATTATGGGGCAAGGGTGATTTTTGAGTAAATGGCGGGAGGGAGTTTGAAGGATGGGATGAAACAAATTAACCAGCCTTCCTCAAAGATTGTAGTCTAAACCCAGTTTTTTGTAGTCCTGTGTTTGAGATTTTTACTTTTGCTCAAGCTGACTGTATTTTTCCTTCCTCAAAACACATACATTTTCAAACTTGTCAAAATAAACAGAAACATACTTTCACACAGTACAGCATTAAGTAATATTTTTATTATTTCTGTATGCAGGCAATGACCATCCCTCACAAGAGAGAATCTAACCATCGCCCCTTGACATTCAATGGCATTACCATTGCTGAATCCCTCACTATCAACATCGTGGGGGTTACCATTGACCAGAAACTGAACTGGACTAGTCAGTGGCTACAAGAGCAGGTCAGAGGCTAGGAACTCTCTGGCGAATAACTCACCTCCTGACTCCCCAAAACCCATCCAACATCTACAAGGCACAAGTCAGGAGTGTGATGGAATACTCTCCACTTGCCTAGATGAGTGCAGCTCCCACAACGCTCAAGAAGCTCGACACCATCCAGGACAAAGCAGCCCCGCTTGATTGGCACCACATCTACAGACATTCACTCCCTCCACCACCGACGAACAGTGGTAGCAGGGTGTACCATCTACAAGATAACTGCGAAACTCACTAATACTCCTTAGCACCTTCCAAGCTCACAACTGCTACCATCTAGAAGGACAAGGGCAGCAGACACATGAGAACACCACCACCTAGGAGTTCCCCTCCAAGTCGCTCACCATCCTGACTTGGAAATATATTGGGCGTTCCTTCATTGTCGCTGGGTCAAAATCCTGGAACTCCCTCCCTAACAGCACTGTGGGTGTACTTATACCTCATAGACTGCAGTGGTTCAAGAAGGCAGCTCACCATCACCTTCTCAAGGATAATTAGGGATGGGCTATAAATGCTGGCCTTGCCAGCGACACCCACATTCTCTAACTGAATAATAAAAAATATTCGGGCAATTAAATTGAACACACACGATACATTGAAATACATATTAAAATGTGTCTAATCATTTATATAAAGTGAGTTGAGACCAAGTGTAGTCTTCATGTGTAGTGAGGTTAGAATCGTGGAGTTAAAAGTACCAAGGCAGTCCCCATTTTAAACTCGCAAATTTGTGTCCATATTTTCACATACTTTCATTATAAATTCCCACATCTACATTTCAAACAGAAATTGTCAAGATAAACTTATCACACTAATTACATACTCCGACCAAAAACTTCACTGGATATTAATGCAGGAGTAATGTTTTTAACATTTTTGCTTTAATACGCTCCCATTATTATTTTGACTCCCATTTCTTGATAAATCGCTACAATTACATAAAGTCTTTGAATATTTTGGTGTGATTTTTAATTGCTTGAATTTCAATTTCTCTACCATTTCTCACTAATGTTTTATCTATTTTACATTTACTTCCTTATTTTTAACCAATGCTCCCTTTGCAAAAAGCACTCAAAAAGAGAGACTTGCAATTATACAGCACTTTTCACAGCCACTGGATGTCTCAAAGCACTTTACAGCAAATGAAGTACTTTGAAGTGTCATCACTGTTGTAATGTCAGAATACATTAACCAATACGTAATCAGCATAATAATACATTTCAGGTAATCCTCCTCTCTTTATCAGACATATGACCCAACTTCCCACGAGAAACTCTGACAGATAAATATCACTACTTACAGCATGGAGGGAGGCCATTCTGCGCATCATACCTGTGCCCTCTACATGA
The DNA here is from genome assembly GCF_964194155.1 of Cetorhinus maximus. Classification (NCBI taxonomy): domain Eukaryota; kingdom Metazoa; phylum Chordata; class Chondrichthyes; order Lamniformes; family Cetorhinidae; genus Cetorhinus; species Cetorhinus maximus. Next base: position 122,465 of record NC_135917.1, read on the forward strand.
AAGAGCTCTCCCATTTTCCCTAACCTTGTAATTTTTATCAAATATTTCCCTTTTCAAATGTATTATGGATTCTGCTTCCCCCTGTTTTTTGGCTTTTGGTCATGCATTCCATGTTCAAATAACTCCCTGCATGAAAACATAGCTTCTTTTAACCTCTCCCTTCATTCGTTTGCTGATGATTTTAAATGTATTCCCTCTAGTTCCCAACTCATCAACCAATGGAAATAATTTTCCCTATTTAGCTGATTAAAACCCCTCCTCATTTTAAACATCTTGATCAGATCTCCTTTTAACCTTCCCTGTTCTAATGAAAAAAGTCTCATTTTACTCTCATCTTTCCTCATCATTAAAGCCTCTCACCCCCGCTATCAGCTTAGTGAATCTTTCTTTTACACTTTGCTTTGACATTTTTTTAAAGATAGGTGTCCAAAACTGGTCACAACATTCTAACTGGAGACTAACCAGTGATTTGTACATTTAGCATAACTGCTTACTTTGCACTCAATGCCCCTATTTATGATTCCATATGCTTTCATTAACATGTCTTCCCACTTTTAAATTTGTATACCTGAATCCTTGGGATACAGTTTTACTCTCCCAGCCCTGATGTAGCTGACTGCAATTTCAAATTATAGGCAACAATGATACCTGCTCCAAGCTGACAGGGTTCCCTTGAAGTACGCAGATCAGGCTCCGAAGATGTCACTGGGGCCACAATTGGCTATTTTAACCTGAAGACTGAGCATGGAATCAATGGTGGCTTCCCAGACCCAATCAGAATATGAGCTGAGGCTAGAAGGATGCTTCTCTGGGTTCCACAAGGAAACAAAAGGGTCCCCTTTCCCTTGAGCGATAAAAGGTAAATGGGCTCTTTTCACTAGAAGGGAAAGGTAGGTGACCTGACAGAGGTCTTTAAAATTCTGAATGAGTTAGCTATTAGATGTAGAGAAGATGTTTGCATTTGTTCAGGAGCCCAATCACTAATAAATCCAGCAGGGGAATTGAGGGATAACTTCTTTACCCAGAGATTAGTGAGAATGTGGGACTCGCTACCACAAGGAGTGGTCGAGGCGAATAGCGTTGATGTATTTAAGGGGAAGCTGCACATGAGGGAGAAAGGAATAGAAGGATATGGTGATAGGGGTGAGATGAAGTAGGGGGGAGGGGGCTTGTGGGGAGCAGAAATACAGGTACGGAGCAGATGGGCTGAATGGTCTGTTTCCGTGCTGTGTACTTCTATGTAATTGTTTCTTATTCCTGATCAACTAAGTGTCCAATTAGGAGAGCCCGTATTGTGGTTTCTTAATCAAAATGCAATACTTGACTAGTAGCTGACTTGTCTTTCAGTGCTATATAATGCAGAATATTTAAGAAGACAGAATGCATGATATTAAATGTATCAAAGGTGCTTGTACATTAAGACTTAATGAAGTGTAATGTGATGTAGTAATGTAATGGATTTGGATCCAGAGAGTGACTTAACTCACAGCAGGTTCTGTTCCCCTATCACCCTGTGCTCGCTTACATTGGCTCCCGATCAAGCAATGTCTTCACTTTAAAATTCTTATCCATGTTTTCAAATCTCTCCATGGCCTTGCCCCTCCTTATCTCTATAATCTCTGCCAGCCCCACTTGCCTCCAAGCCATCTGCGTTTCTCTAATTCTGGCTTCTTGTGCATTCCCAATTATAATCGCTCCATCGCTGGCGGCAGTACCTTGTGTTGTCTGGGCCCTAAAGCTCTGGAATTCCATCCCTAGACCTCTCTAACTTGCTTTCCTTTAAGACACTCTTTAAAACCTACCTCTTTGACCAAGCTTTTGGTCATCTGACCTAATATCAACTTACATGGCACAGTGTCATACTTTATTTTATAATTGCCCCTGTGAAGTGCCTGGGTCTTTCCAGTAGGTCAAAGGTGCTATATAGATATAAGTTGCTGTTGTAGAGATTTATTTGTACCCCACTGGACTTCCATTGCTGAGCTTGAAATGCCTGTCAATCATTCAAACATAAAATTGCAACTTGCATCATGTCCTGTGTGTGACATTTCTGTGGAAAATCAGAAATTATGCTATGCTGAGTGGTTTAGATCTGTGGTACATATTGGGACCTATTTTGCCACCAGTGCATTCGGATTGCGAAATAAACTGAAGCTCCGACTCAAACTGGACAGTTTTGACACCCCAGGCCTGTCAATCGTTCACTGCGCGTCATGAGTGGCTGAGCGAGAGGTCCTTTCGCCTGGGCGGGTTCCCATAGAAATCTTCGCGTCGTCAAGGTTTCGTTTGATAGTCCCGCCCCCACCTGCCTATGATTTAATTGGCCCAATGACATGTCAATTAGCCTGAAGGTTTGACGCAATCGGTTGCAACGGCTGGTAGTCATTTAAGGGCGGGGTCCCCTAGAAGCAAAGGCTTGATTTACTCATCGACCTGTCACTGGGTGGGATCAACTGCCCGTTTCCAAATCGTCATTGGTCAATTCTAGCCATCACTCAAATCCCAGAGTCGGGGTTGATCGGATGAAACGTCAATCATCGGAGGCGCTGGTTTGGAGGCTTTTCCCTGTTTAAAAGCTGGTGTAGAGAATGACGTTGAAAGGCTGTGGTGTGCGATTAAGGAAAATCTTCAAATAAAATTAACAATTACTCATGCGAGCGGGATTTGCGGCTGTTCGCCCGCTGACGGACCTCCGGTAGGTATTTCTGTTCTAATAAATGCGCGGCCACGAGGAAAGTATCGTAAATGGACGGGGCCAGGCGTGCGTAGTTTCCGCTGCGGACGGCAGGAAAGACCGCGGGTTAAAGTCGGGCCTAGTAATAAAGCCTTGTTTTAATGGAGCGGGACGGGGCGTGAAAATAAAATGTGAAGTTACTGGGTAGCCTGAACCTCAGGTTATTTAGTATCGGTGCGGGGCCGAGCCACAATTTCAGTCGTTTGCCAGGCGTTGCTGACTAAAATAGGGTTTTCTCTATGTCTTCCTGATAATCCAGCTGTAAAATATAGTGTCTTTGTATGTCTTTTCCCTCTAATGTTTAAAATTTCAGCTTTTCTCTGTACGTTTATCTATCAATCTGACAATCTGATGGTTAGACTATTACATCTATAGTGATCTTTTCCTCTGTCCATGTTCAAGAACAGGAGCTGCTCCAGCTTTACTTCCAGAACAGAATGTGATTATGGACAGGGCTTTTAATCAAATCCAGCCTAGTGCTTCGGGAAGAATTTTAATATCTCTTATCATTTTAACAAGTTTTCGTAGGGTGAAGTGGATTAATGGATGTTGACTCATGGTGAGGTGGATAAGATGCTGTGAAAATGATTTGGTGTCATGGTTAAATTATGTCTGGGGGGGGTTTGGATTAATTCTCCACTAAAAGGGGGAAGAGGGAGAACTCACTGTTATGGTTGATGATGAGGTGATTTCAAAATTGGGCTTGTAACAAAAAGCCTTGGTGATTGTGATGGGGAGATGGAGGATAGTTGTAGAGGATGTATTCCTACTATTTTTTAATTGATTTAATTAAAGCTATTGCTTTTTTTTATAACAGCGTCCCATTGCAATTCTAGTGGCTTGTTTTAATACTCTGATTTGGGCTTGATGCCCTAATGTATGAGACCTTGTCATTCCTTTCACTATATCTGATCTTTTTCTTTTTGAGTATTTACAGTGGCTGTTCTGACCTCGCTGGCTTTCTGTAGCTATATAAAAACACAGTATATTGGTTAGCGCTCTATGTTCTTGGCAGACGAGCATGTAATTTTGGAGGAAAATGAGTCATACTGTGCTGATGTGTGAACAGGTGATTGAATTTGCTTATGAGAGAACAAATATTACAAAATCATATAGTGTGATATATATAGTGTGTGTGTATATATATATTGTGACCTAGATGATTATTGTACAATTGACTCTCTCCTGGATGCTTGTGATTAATTTATATGAGGTGAAGGTTATGTACATGAACCTTTTTAAAGATGTACCAAATTTACTTCATTGTGTTTCCATATTTTAGTGGAGTTTGGTTCCATACAAAACAATGGGGTATTTTCACGATCCTTGATTTCTATTTTTCCCCCCTGTATGCTTCCTGACATAAACTACAGGCCAGTTAGCCTAACGTTTGTCATAGGGAAATTGCCAGAATCCATTATTAAGGAGATTATAGTAGGAGACTTAGATCATAATGTGATCAGGCAGAGTCAACTTGGCTTTGTGAAAGGGAAATCGTGTTTAACTAATTTATGAGAGTCTTTAGGGGGAGGTGATAGTGTAGTGGTATTGTTGCTGGACTAGTAATCCAGAGACCCGGGGTAATACTCTGGGAACCTGGGTTCAATTCCCACCATGGCAGATGGTGGAATTTGATTTTAATAAAAATCTGGAATTAAAAGTCGAATGATGAATGTTGAGCACCACTTGGAGGAAGCACTGAGAGTGACAAGGGCGCAGAATGTACTTTGGGCCCATCACCAAGAGTGGCTCGGTAGCACCACTACTGACCGAGCTGGCCGAGTCATAAAGGACATAGCTGCTAGACTGGGTCTGTGGCAGGTGGTGAGGGAGCCAACAAGAGGGGAAAACGTACTCATCCTCACCAACTTGCCTGCCGCAGATGCATCTGTCCATGACGGTATCAGTCTGGAGACACAATCCTGCCTTCGCATTGAGGATACCCTCTATCATGTTGTGTGGCACTACCAAAGTGCTAATTGGTAGGTAGATTTCGAACAGATCTAGCAACTCAAGACTGGGATGAGGCTGTGGGACATCAGTAGCAGCAGAATTGTACTCTAACACAATCTGTAACCTCATGGCCTGACATATCCCCCACTCTGCCATCACGGTCAAGCCAGGGGATCAACCCTGGTTCAATGAAGAGTTCAGGAGGACATGCCAGGAGCAGCACCCGGCATACCTAAAAATGAGGTGTCAACCTGGTGAAGCTACAACACAGGACTACTTGCGTGCCAAACAGCATAAGCAGCAAGTGATAGACACAGCTAAGCAATCCCACAACCAACAGATCAGATCTAAGCTCTGCAGTCCTGCCACACCCAGTCGTGAATGGTGGTGGACAATTAAACTACTTGCTGGAGGAGAAGCCTCCACAAATGTCCCCATCTTCAATGATGGAGGAGCCCAGCAATCAGTGCAAAAGATGAGGCTGAAGCATTTGCTACAATCTTCAGCCAGAAGTGCCAAGTGGATGATCCATCTCGGCCTCCTCCAGAGGTCCCCAGCATCATAGATGCCAGTCTTCAGCCAATTCGATTCGCTCCACGTGATAGCAAGAAATGCTGAAGGCACTGGATACTGCAAAGGCTATGAGCCCTGACAGTATTTCAGCAATAGTACTGAAGACTTGTGCTCCAGAACTTGCCGAGCCCCTAGCCAAGCTGTTCCAGCACAGCTACAACACTGGCATCTACCCAGCTATGTGGAAAATTGCCCAGGTATGTCATGTCCACAAAAAGTAGAACAAATCCAACCTGGTCAATTAACGCCCCATCAGTCTACTCCATCATCAGCAAAGTAATGGACGGGGTCATCAACAATGCTATCAAGTAACACTTGCTTTGTAGTAACCTGCTCGCTGATGCCCAGTTTGGGTTCCGCCAGGGCCACTTAGCTCCTGACCTCATTACAGCCTTGGCTCAAACATGGACAAAAGAGCTGAACTCCTGAGGTGAGGTGAGAGTGACTGCCCTTGACATTGAGGCCGCATTTGACTGAGTGTGGCATCAGGCAGCCCGAGCAAAACTGGAGTCAATGGGAATCGGGGAAAAATCTCTGTTGGCTGGAGTCATACCTAGCACAAAGGAAGATGGTTGTGGTTGTTGGAGGTCAGTCATCTCAGCACCAGGACATCACTGCAGGAGTTCCTCAGGGTAGTGTCCTCTGCCCAACTATCTTCAGCTGCTTCATCAATGACCTTCCTTCCATGATAAGGTCAGAAGTGAGGATGTTTGTTAATAGTGCAATGTTCACCATTTGCGGCGACTCATACTGAAGCAGCCCATGTCCAAATGCAGCAAGACCTGGACAATATCCAGGCTTGGGCTGACAAGTGGCAAGTAACATTCACGCCACACAAGTGTCAGGCAATGACCATCTCCAACAATAGAGAATCCAACCATTGCCCTTTGATGTTCAATGGCATTACCATCACTGAATCCCCCACTATCAACATCCTGGGGTTTACCATTAACCAGAAACTGAACTGGACTAGCTATATAAATATTGTGGCTACAAGGGCAGTTCAGAGGCTAGGAATAGTGTGACAAGTAACTCGCCTTGTGACTCCCCAAAGCCTGTCCACCATCTACAAGGCACAAGTCAGGAGTGTGATGGAATACTCCCCAGTTTCCTGGATGAGTGCAGCTCCCACAACACTCAAGCTTGACACCATCCAAGACAAAGCAGCCCCGCTTGATTGGCACCACATCCACAAACATTCACTCCCTCCACCACCGACGCACAGTGGCAGCAGTGTGTGTACCATCTACAAGATGCACTGCAGGAATTCACCAAGGCTCCTTCAACAGCACCTTCCAAACCCACTACCACTACCATCTAGAAGGACAAGCGCAGCAGACACATGGGGAACACCACCACCTGCATGTTCCCCTGCAAGCCACTCACCATCCCGACTTGGAAATATATCGGCCGTTCCTTCACTGTGACTGGGTCAAAATCCTGGAATTCCCTTCCTAACAGCACTGTGGGTGTACCTACACCACATGGACTGCAGCGATTTAAGAAGGCAGCTCACCACCAACTTCTCAAGGGCAACTAGGGGTGGGCAATAAATGCTGGTCTAGCTAGCGAAGCCCACACCCCGTGAATGAATTTCTAAAAAAAAAGTAACAAGCAAGATGGATAAAAGGGAACCTTTAGATGTGGCGTACTTGGTGCATTTGAGGTGCTGCATCAACGATTACTACACAAGATAAGAGAATATTGTGTAAGGGGTAAGCAGAACTTGGGTGGTACAGAGGGATCTGGGTGTCAACATGAATCGCAAAAAGTTAGTATGCAGGTACAGCAAGTGATTAGGAAGGCAAATGGAATGTTGGTGTTTATGGCAAGGGGACTGGAATATAAAAATAGGGAATTTTTACTGCGGCTGTACAGGACCTTGGTGAGACCACATCTGGAATACTGTGTACAGTTTTGGTCTCCTTATTTGAAAAAAAATCTTATTGTGTTAGAAACAGTTCAGAAAAGGTTCGCTTGACTCCATCCTGGGATTTGGTGGGGGCGGTGGGTGATTGTTAATCTTATGAAGAAATGTTGAACAGGTTGGGCTCATACCTAGTGGAGTTTAGAAGAATGAGAGGTAATCTTATTAAAACATAAGATCTTGAGGAGACTTGACAGGGTAGATTCTGGGAGGATGTTTCTACTTGTGGGAGAGACTAAAACTAGGGCCACAGTTTAAGAACAAGAAGTCTCCCTTTTAAGTTGGAGATGAGGAGAAATGTTTTCTCTCCTGAGGGTTGTTAGTCTGTGGAATTCTCTTCCCCAGAGAGCAGTGGAGGCTGAGTCCTTGAATTTATTCAAGGCCGAGTTAGATAGATTTCTGATTGACAAGGGAGTTGAGGGTTAAGGGGGGCAGTCAGGAAAGTGGAGTTGAGACCACAACCAGGTCAGCCACGATCTTATTCAATGGCAGAGCAGGCTTGAAGGGTTGAATGGTCTACTCCTGCTCCTAAGTCCTATGTTCCTATTTTCACTGGCTGCCTTTTCCTCAGACGCTGTCCATCTTCCCTTCAAGGATACTGCCTTCAACAGCATCTCCCCTCAAAAAACGAAGCTCAGTCATCTGTCTTTTTCTAACTGTTGCCCCATCTCAACGTTGCTTTCCTGTCCAAGCACTTCAAACATGTCACAGCCTTCCAGCTCTATGCCCATCTCTTTTGTAGCTCTGAGCATATCCTGTTTAGCCTTCACCCTTCTTGTGGCACTGAAAGAGCCCTAGTCAAAGTCATAAATGTTATCCTCCAACCATTGTGTCTTATTCTTTATCCTTTCAACGATGCTTGATATAATTAACCACTCCAGCACTACTACTGTGTCCAGCTCCTTGGAACTGTCCTTGTCTGCTCCTATCTGTTATAGTGGATCTAGTGCATACCCAGCAGTGGTGTCTCTTCCAGTTTCACATTATTGCCTCTAGACTCACTTGGATCTATCCTTGGTGTCTTCCTCGTCTATTTGTTGTCCCTCTTGTGATATCATCTGCAGTTGTGAGTTCAGCTTCCATGCCCAGCTCTATTTACTTCTTTACTCCTTGACTGACTCTGGGCTGTAAAGACATCAAGTTTTGGATGAGCCACAACTTCCAGCTTAACATTGAGAAGACCATCCTCTGCCTCTCTGCCACAAACTCTGCTTGTTTGCTCCTGACCCAACCCCCTGTGCTAAATCAGTCTATTCGCAATCTTGGCATCCTGCTTGACCCTCAGTTGAGCCTTAAACCCCAGGTGCTCTCCATCACACAGACTGCTTACTTCCATGCAGCCTTGCCTGAATCTGCTTCTATGTTAGACTTTCCCCCACCAGTTCACTCGCCCACTGAGGCCTGAAGCTCCAGGAAATCCTCAGCTCCTAACACTGATTAATTAAAAGCCTGTTTGTGTTCATAATTTTCTGCTGATGGCACAGCTGGACTTCGAAACAAAGCACTTGTGCCATTGGAAGCAATGTTTGCGTGTGTGAGGTTTTGTGTAGGAAGGCGAGGAGGTGCTAGTTTCCTCTTGTCAAAATGTTGGTTAGAGGTCAAAGTCTCATTTTGCTATTGCTGGCCTGTACAAATTTCCAGTTGGGGAAAATGGATTTAGCTACTGCAGACATTACCCTGCAATATAAATGTGTAGGAGTGGCTGTTAACTGGAAGCAATTTGCTAATGGAAGTGCAGCATAAAGAGATAATAAAGTGTTTAGCACAGAAATAGACCATTCATCCCAGCTGCTCCATGCCAGTGTTTCTGCTTCACCCAAGCCCCCTCCCACCTCATCACCATATTCTTCTATACCTTTATCCTGCATGTGTTCATCCAGCTTTCCTCTTAATGCGTTTAGGCTATTTGCCTCAACAATTCCCTGTGGTAGTGAGTTCCCCCATTCTCCCCACTCTCTGGGTAAAGAAGTTTCTCCTGATTTTCCCCTATTGGATTTATTAGTGACTGTCTGTCTTATATTGATGGCCCCCTGGTTCTGGTCTCCCCCACAAGTGGAAACATCTCTATGTCCACCCTGTGGAACCCCTTCATAATCTTAGAGGCCGCTATCTGGTCACTTGTCGTCTTTTTCTAGAGAAAAGAGTTCCAGCCTGATCACTCTTTTCTGATGGTTATAACCTCTCAGTTCTGATGATATTCTTGTTAAGGATTTGATGAACTTTGAATGGTTCACACACAGGTAATGTTTAGAAGCTTGGCATTTATTTTTAAATACAGTAATTTTGTTGATTCTGTTTGGAGACCAAGCAGTCTGTAGGGCGCTTATTTTTAAATACTAGTTCCTGGCAAATTACTATTTCTATTAACAGAAACATTGTACTGAAACGCCTGAGCTATCCCACCCAACATTTCACCATTCGAAATTGGTTAATGTAGGAAAACTGTCTTGGCACACAAACCAGTTGACACTATCCAAAATAATATATTTTTGGGGGGATAAATGACTAAACTCTGAGTAACTTTGGCAAAACTAATTTCATGTTGGAATCCATTGTCAAATGTGATTATTGAATGTCTGGTTAGCACTGGAGAAAGTTTAAAATTGAGCAATGGACCAACTAATTGTGATCCATGATCCTACCCCTTTCTACCTCTGACTTCATCAAGTTCTGCACATTCCTCTCTCTTCACCACCCCCAACAAACATTCTTGTTCTGTGAGTGCAGCCTCTTGTGCAACCTCTCCTTCTCTTCCAGGTACCATTTCCTAAGATGGTATTGGTGCCCATGTACTTCCATTGGATTGATCCATGATTATGCTTGGCAAAGTTCTGCAGTGGTTTGGTGTTCCCTTCTGCAGTGTGCCTGACCAGGAAACTCTCCCACTCTTGCTGCCTGCCTTCAGTCCTATTGGAAGGATTTACAGGCTAAAAATCAACCTATTTGGCATGTTATGTATGCATCCCCACCATTGACAAATGTTCCTTCAACTGCTTGGATTCTATGCTGTAGAGTTCTTTCCCTTAAACCCCTCCTGACCACCTTGACCAAGATTTTGGTCACTCTGAATATTTCCCCTTTGACTCAGTATCCATTTTCTTTTCCCCATCCCTCTGACATTCTCTGGGGCATTGTTTTTGGTTAGCTGATTTTATGTTAAACATCCCCCCCCCATCTAATTTCTAGGACTGCTGCTGGTTATTCCACCCATCGATGGTCTGCTGTGTTAAGTCCGGAAGGCTGTAAAGTGTCTAATCGGAAAATGAGGTGCTGTTCCTTCAGTTTGCGTGAGCTTCACTGGAACATTGCAGCAGGCCAAGGACAGACGTATGGGCATGACAGTAGGGTGGTGTGTTGAAATGGCAAGCGACAGGAAGGTCTGGGTCATGCTTGCGGACAGACTGAAGATGATTTGCGGAACACCTTCGGTCTGTCCGCAAGCACAACCCAGACCTCCCTGTCACTGGCCATTTCAGCACACCACCCTGCTCTCATACCCACATATCCATCCTTAGCCTGCTGCAATGTTCCAGTGAAGCTCAACGCAAACTGGAGGAACAGCACCTCATCTTCTGGTTAGACACTTTACAGCCTTCCGGACTTAACACTGAGTTCAACAACTTCAGACCATGAGCTTTCTCCTCCATCCTCACCCTTTTTTTGATCCCCTTTTTTCAAATATTTAAAAACTTTTATATATATATATATTTTTTCCCACCTATTTTTTTTATTATTATTTTAAAATTTATTTCCGTTTTTATTCATTGTTTTATCCCCACCTTTTGGCCCATTTCGATCGTTTTTTCCCACACTGTCCCCTCCCCCATTAGGGCCATCTGTCACTTGCTCATTCTGATTCCCACTCTTAATGTCACCATTAGTACCTCCTTTAGCCAGTATCACCACCATCAACACCCCTTGACCTTTTGTTTATGACATCTTTTGCAATCTCTCCTTGTCTCCTTTGCCTCCACCTATCACTGGCCTTCTATCCAGCCTCACTGTCCCTCTCTCCCCCCCGCCCCCTGCCAAAACTGTATATATTTCACCACATTTTTACTTTTCTTTAGTTCTGAAGAAGAGTCATACGGACTCGAAATGTTAACTCTGCCTTTCTTTCCACAGATGCTGTCAGACCTGCTAAGTTTTTCCAGCACTTTTTGTTTTTGTTTCAGATTTCCAGCATCAGCAGTATTTTTGCCTTTCATCTTAATGGTCTGTTGCGTCCTGATTATTCTAGAATTCAAATCAGTAGAAGGGGCAAAATAATAGGAAAATGGGAAATCGCAAGTTCACCTTTATCATTTCTGGTGAAAATTAATCTTCCATTAAACTTGTCATCCAAAACTCTGCTACCAATATATGTTCTTAATCCCATGGGCCTTTTGAAGTGGAGATGGGGGCTGTAGTGGGGAAAGGTCCATGGTGGGAGAGAGCAAGTGTTTAATTGGTGACAAGGACATTGAACATGGAAGTGAGTGTGTGATTTGAGCCAAACAGTCGTGGCGAATGCAGAGCCAAAACCTAAAAATACCATTGTAAGTGAACCCGAGTTGTTTTTCAGGAGCAGAAGAAAGTGGGATTGGAGGTGGGTGTGAGTGATGAGGGATACAAGGAAGTGATCAGAGATTTCTCTCATCACAGACAAGGCAATGGGAATAGAGTGGCTGTGTGAGATAGCAAGGTCGAGGGGGTAGTGTGAATATGGTTTGGAATGTTTATATGGAGGAAGAGCCGCAATAGCCTCCTGATTTTGATTTGCTTTCCTCTTTCTCTCTCCAGCGAACTGTTTCCATTACCGTCTGCATTGCTGCATCACCCCTGATGTGCCAGTGATTTCTCACTCTGAAAAATAATGGTTTACCTGGAGATAAAGTACAGGTGTGTATTTCGTCCCTACTCCTGCTTATAATCCATCCCTGACTGTCTAACCCACAAACGATATGACTGCGGAGAAATGATTCGCCTTGAGATCTCTCTGATCCAGTGGTTGGGATGCCTGGTTCTGCCATGGTGTGCCTGGGTTGGGGAGAGGAAATTCAGGCTCTGGTTTTTGGAAGTGGCGTGTGTGGATGTATGTGCTTGGGAAACCTTGTGGAACCCATTTTGAGGAGATGACAGACATGATAGCTGGGTAGGTGCAGCGGATGTGGGCCCTTTGGAGAAAACCTTTGACGGGGTACCACATGGGAGATTGGAGAAGATTAAGGGGTATGGAATTGGGAGAAGAGCAGCAAACTGGATTCTATAATTTTTCTAGAGAAGAACAGAGAGCAGGAATTCTTCAGTGTGGTTAGAAGTAGGTAGTGCTGTCCCTTGGAGTTCAGTTCTCAGCCATTTCAGTTCACTGTCTCAGATTTGGATGTAGGCTTTCAGGGAGTGGTGTCGGGATTTACAGATGGTGCCCAAATATGGAGGCATAATATCCATTTGGGCTGAAAGGAAATTGATAAGGGGAGGGAGAGGCTGAAAAGTGACATGGAATTCAGTGTGAGTGATTATTTGAAATGTCAGCAGTAATTATCCTCTGAATTGAAGTTGGCTCAGTGCTATGGAAGAGCAGAGGGATTCAGAGGCACAGGTTCACAACACTAAAGGTAGCACCTCCAGTTGATGCTTTTTTAGTAAAAGCAAAAGGAATTTTAGATTTTATCATGGGATATAGAATAGAAAAGCCAAGAGGATATGATGAGACTCTTTGGATCTCCTCACTACAGTACTGGGGTCTACACTATAGGGAGGCTGTTGAAGTTTCTGAGAGGATACGTTGCAGATTCACTTGATCCTATACAAAAAAGGTGTGAGACAAACTGGGACTTTTTTTGTCAAGTGAGTAGTGGGTGAGTGTTTTTCTCCAGTTTTTTTTCCTCCAGTTTAAAGTAGATTAAGCTAAGGAAAGGTAACGGTTCTAGTTTTTATTTAAAGTACATAAATAATTTAACTTTTTTTACTGTACTTAACTTAAAGCAAGGGTTTTTTTTCAACTAGAGGCACGGCAGGGCAACTCAGTCCTGTGTTATGTACCGCCTGCAACATGTGGGAAGTCCTAGACGCTCCTTGTGCTCTGACCGATCACGTGTGCGGGAAGTGCCACTGGCTGCAGCTACCTGAGCTGAGCTTTGGAGTTTGAGCGGCAGCTGGAGGCACTGAGGTGCATCGTTTTGTGGATAGCAGGTTTTTAGACGTGGTCACCCCACAGCTTACGGAAGTGCTGACAGAGAGGGGATGGGTAACCATCAGTCAGAAGAAAGGTATCAGGCAGATAGTCAGGAAAACCCCAGGGTGTTTCTCGCTCGAGAACCATTTTTCTATGTTGGAAAACGGAGAAAGTGACGGCTCCTCTGGGGAGTGCAGCTATGCTCGTAGCACTGAGTGGCTCAGCGGCACAGGGGGGGAGGAAAAAGAGGGGAAGAGCAATAGTGGTAGGAGATTTGATAGTAAGGGGAACAGACAGGCATTTCTGCGGCTGTGGATGTGACTCCAGGATGGTATGTTGCCTCCCTGGTGCCAGGGTCAAGGATGTCACTGAACGGCTGCAAGGCATTCTAATGGGGGAGGGCAAACAGACTGAGATCGTGGTACATATTGGTACCAACAACATAGGTAGAAAGTGGGATGAGGCCCTGCAAGCAGAATTTAGGGAGCTAGGAAGCAGATTAAAAAACAGGACCTCCAAGGTAATCTCTGGATTACTTCCGGTGCCACGCGCTAGTGAGTATAGAAATAAGAGGTTAGTCCAGATGAATGCGTGGCTGGAGAGATGGTGCAGGAGAGAGGGCTTTAGATTTCTTTGACATTTGGACCGTTTCTGGGGACAGTGGGACCTGTACAAGGCGGACAGGATGCACCTGAACTGGAATGGGACCAACATGCTTGCGGGGAGATTTGCTAGTGCTGTTGGGGAGGGTTTAAACTAACTTGGCAGGGGGATGGGATCCTGAGAGGAGGTTCAGCAGGGGGAGATGCACAGCCAAAATTAGAAGAGAGAGCAAGTGAGTCTAGAAGGCATAGAAATTATAGGCCGGTTAAGGCACAAGAGAGTTTGGCAAGGTTGGATGGCATTTATTTTAATGCAAGAAGTCTGACGAATAAGGCAGATGAGTTGAAAGCACAAATTAACACATGGAAATATGATGTCATTGCTGTCACAGAGACATGGTTGAGAGAGGGGCAGGATTGGCAGCTCAATATTCCAGGATATAAGGGCCTTCAGGCAAGACAGGGAAGGAGGTAAAAGAGGAGGGGGTATCGCAATATTGATCAAGGAATCAATTACAGCAGTAAGGAGGGATACCATCTTAGAAGGCTCCTCAAATGAAGCCATATGGGTAGAACTGAAAAACAAAAAAGGAGCAATCACATTGCTGGGAGTGTATTATAGGACCCCAAACAGTCAGAGAGATAGAAGAGCAGCTATGTCGGCAAATTTCAGAGAAGTGTAAAAATAATAGGGTAGTAATAGTGGGGGATTTCAACTTCCCCAACATTAACTGGGTTAGTCATAGTGTGATAGGTTTAGAGGGAGCAGAATTCTTTAAAATGCATCCAGGAGAGCTTTACATAGAAAATAAGAGCAGGAGTAGGCCATTCGGCCCTTCGAGCCTGCTCTGCCATTCATTATGATCATGGCTGGCCATCCAACTCATAGCCTGCTCCCGCTTTCTCCCCATACCCTTTGATCCCTTTGCCCCAAGAGCAATATCTAACTCCTTCTTGAAAATATACAATGTTTTGGTCTCAACTACTTTCTGTGGTAGCGAATTCCACAGGCTCACCACTCTCTGGGTGAAGAAATTTCTCCTCATCTCAGTCCTAAATGGTCTACCCTGTATCCTCAGACTGTGACCCCTGGTTCTGGACTCCACCCCCCACCATCGGGAACATCCTTCCTACATCTACCCTGTCTAGTCTTGTTAGAATTTTATAGGTTTCTATGAGATTCCCCCCTCATTCTTCTGAACTCCAGCGAATATAATCCTAACCAACTCAATCTCTCTTCATATGTCAGCCCTGCCACCCCAGGAATCAGTCTGGTAAACCTTCACTGCACTCTCTCTATAGCAAGAACATCCTTCCTCGGATAAGGAGACCAAAACTGCACACACTATTCCAGGTGTGGTCTCACCAAGGCCCTGTATAATTACAGCAAGATATCCCTGTTCCTGTACTCGAATCCTCTGGCTATGAAGGCCAACATACCATTGGCCTTCTTTACCGCCTGCTGCACCTGCATGCTTACCTTCAGTGACTGGTGTACAAGGACACCCAGGTCCTGTTGCACATTCCCCTCTCTCAATTTATAACCGTTCAGATAATCTGCCTTCCTGTTTTTGCTACCAAAGTGGATAACCTCACGTTTATCCACATTATACTGCATCTGCCATGCATTTGCCCACTCACTCAGCTTGTCCAAATCACACTGAAGCATCTCTGCATCCTCCTCACAGCTCACCCTCCCACCCAGCTTTGTGTCATCTGCACATTTGGAGATATTACATTTAGTTCACTCATCTAAATCATTAATATATATTGTGAATAACTGGGGTCCCAGCACCGATCCCTGCGGTACCCCACTAGTCACTGCCTGCCATTCGGAAAAAGACCTGTTTATTCATACTCTTTGTTTCCTGTCTGTCAACCAGTTTTCTATCCATCTCAATACACTACCCCCAATCCCATGCTCTTTAATTTTACACGCCAATCTCTTATGTGGGACTTTGTTGAAAGCCTTCTGAATGTCCAAATAAACCACATCCACTGGCTCCCCCTCATCAACTCTACTAGTTACATCCTCGAAAAATTCCAGTAGATTTGTCAAGCAATTTCCCTTTCGTAAATCCATGCTGACTCTGTCCGATTCTGCCACTGTTTTTAGCCAGTACGTAGAAGGTCCTACAAGAGAGGGGGAGGTCCTGGACTTAATTTTAGGGAATGAAGCCGGGCAAGTGGTAGAGGTATCAGTGGGGGAACATTTTGCAGATAATGATCATAACTCTGTTAGATTCAAGGTTGTTATGGAAAAGGACAAGAATGGGCCAGAAATCAGAGTTCTAAATTGGGGCAAGGCCAATTTTAATAAGATCAGATATGATTTGGCCAGAGTGGACTGGCAGCAGCTACTTTTAAGTAAATCTGCGCCAGAGCAGTGGAACTCATTCAAGAAGGAAACGGGAGAGTACAGGGCCAACATATTCCAGTAAAGATAAAGGGTGGGACCAACATTTCCAGGGAATCCTGGATGTTGAGGGATATAAAGGATTGGATAAAGAGAAAAAGGGAGGCTTATGGCAGATACCAAGGGCTCAAAACAGCGGAAGCCCTAGAGGTGTATAGAATGTGTAGGGAGGAACTTAGAAAGGAAATTAGGAGAGCAAAAAGGGGGCATGAAAAAAACATTGGCAGGTAAAATAACTTTGGATTTTCCTTTATTTTACAAGTACATTAAGAGTGAAAGGATAACTAGGGAACCCCATTAGGGACCATGGTAGTAATTTGTGTGTGGAGCCAGAAGACGTAGGTAGAGTTCTAAATAAATACTTTGTGTCGATGTTCACAAGTGAGAGGGATGACGTGGGTATGGAAATCAGGCAGAAGGACTGTGATATAATGAAATAAATTAGCATAGAAAGGGAGGAGGTTCTAAGTCATCTGTCAGGCTTAAAAGTAGATAACTCTCCAGGCCCGGATGAAATGTATCCCAGGCTGTTGTGTGAGGCAAGGGAGGAGATAGCAGGGGCGCTGGCAATAATTTCAATACCTCTCTGGCCACAGGAGAGGTGCCAGAGGACTGGAGGACAGCCAATGTGGTACCGTTATTCAAGAAGGGAGGAAGGGATAAACCAGGGATCTACAGGCCAATCAGTCTAACCTCTGTGGTGGGGAAACTATTGGAAGCAATTCTGAGGAACAGAATTAATCTACACTTGGAGAGGCAGGGATTAATCAAGGACAGTCAGCATGGTTTTGTTAAGGGGAGGTCATGTCTGACCAATTTGATTGAATTTTTTGAAGAGGTGACCAGGTGTGTAGATGAGGGCAATGCATTTGACGTAGTCTACTTGGACTTCAGCAAGGCTTTTGATAAGGTCCCACATGGGAAACTGACAACGAAGGCAAGAGCCCATGGGATCCAAGGCAATTTGGCAAATTGGATCCGGAATTGACTGAGTGGCAGGAAGCAGAGGGTGATGGTCGAGGGATGTTTTTGTGACTGGATGCCTGTGTCCAGTGGGGTTCCGCAGGGATCGGTGTTGGGTCCCTTGCTGTTTGCGGTATACATAAACGATTTAGACTTGAATGTAGGAGGGTTGATCAGTAAGTTCGTGGATGACATGAAAATTGATGGGGTGGTAAATAGTGAGGAGGATAGCCTTAGATTACAGGAGGATATAGATGGGCTGATCAGTGGCAAATGGAATTTAATCCAGATAAGTGTGAGGTGCTGCACTTGGGCAGGACAAACAAGGCACGGGAATACACGATGAATGATAGGACCATGGGAAGCACCAAGGATCAGAGGAACCTTGGTGTGCACGTCCACCGGTCCCTTAAGGTAGTGGGACAGGTAGATAAGGTGGTTAAGAAGGCATATGGGACACTTGCCTTTATTAGCTGAGGCATAGAATATAAGAGCAGGGAGGCTATGCTGGAACTGTATAAAACATGGTTAGGCTACAGCTAGAGTATTGCGTACAGTTCTGGAATCCGCATTATAGGAAGGATGTGATTGCACTAGAGAGAGTGCAGAGGAGATTTGGCAGAATGTTGCCTGGGTTGGAGAGTTTTAGTTATGAGGAGAGATTGGATAGACTGGGGTTATTTTCTCTGGAGCAGAGGAGATTGAGGGGAGACATGATTGAGGTGTATAAAATTGAGGGGCATAGATAGGGTAGACCGGAAGGAACTTTTCCCCTTGGTGGAGGGATCAATAACCAGGGGGCATAGATTTAAGGTAAGGGGCAGGAGGTTTAGAGGGGATGTGAGGAAGAATTTTTTCACCCAGAGGGTGGTGGGAATCTGGAACTCGCTGCCTGAAAGGGTGGTAGAGGCAGAAACCCTCATAACATTTAAGAAGTATTTGGATGTGCACTTGTGATGCCGTGGCATACAAGGCTATGGGCCTAGTGCTGGAAAATGGGATTAGAATAGTTAGGTACTTGTTTGACTGGTGCAGACTCGATGGGCTGAATGGCCTTTTCCTGTGCTGTAGACCTTTATGATTCTAAAACTATGTAGGTTATGAGTCAATAAGACAGAAGTCTTTTAAGGTGTAAAAGTCAAACAAGCAGAGTTGACTTGAATCAAGATGGTTTTCAGGAGGGTGGGGGGAGGAAGATGAGGTTTTTTTTGATTCATGAGGAAGTGGACACATTAGGAATATAAGTCAGTCTCTTGTGTGGGAGGCAGAAAAGAAGGGGAATGACTGTCATAAAATTAGACAAAGGATAAAAGGTTGCCCAACCCTGTTTTTAGGTAACTGTTAATAGTGTCAGAATACAAAAGGCTGCTTGAGACTAGAACATTGCAGTTGAGGGATATTTAGAGAGATGGGGAATTGTATGTAACATGTAAAGCCCATGGCTGATGGACAGGAATGTGCTTTTGAAGGCTGTGCTTCACAAGTGGGACTGAATGGGAATGGGAGCATTGCTCACTTTCACACTGAGTATTGCTGCTGTGCAACCAAGTGTTAAAACTGCAGTCCTTTTTTCCAGAGTCAAGCAGCCCTTGCTGGGCTTACCAGTTTGCACATGGGTGGGCTGAAGTGACCATTGTGTGTTCCACCCCATCTACAGCCAGAGCATAGCTCGCCGTGGGGAATGGAGTCCCACTTGTTAAAATAGAAGCTTTGCTTTCAGAAGAATGTTGGTAATTCGGCATCAATGCAACTGAGATGGTTCTGGAAGCATTGCATATTCTCTTTGTTGTGAATGCTACTTATAGACTGTCTAAAGTACAGCAATATATACTTGTACAGGTCCCAAAGAGTAATTAGATGCCTCAGACCCCTTTGTATGATGGTTTTTCCCCCCCATCTCATACAAAATCCACAGCTTTTGATTGTGGAAAGTGGAACTGGGTCCCTTTAACTTTGTGGGAAGAGTATGGAATATTTTGGGCTGAGGGAGAAGAGTCTGCAATTTGAGTGTGGGAGTGGACGGTCTCTTGAGAATGCTGTGTGCTGGCTGCCAAGCTCATTCAGTCTCTTATTTTCCACTTGTGTGAATCATGTCAGTTGTTTATATCTTAAATGTTCTTTCCTTTTGTGTGTGTGTCTTTGTGGAAAAGACATTAGGCGATTGTCTTTTCATGTGTCACCTAGTTACTGAGAAAGATGTTTACCAGTTGCCAAGCTGTATTTTCTCAACTGCTATTAATGCTAAATGTTGGTGGTGGCTGGGGGCATGCAATGTGTTTTGAGACTGCTACCTGTAGCTTTTCTCTTGGTTCCAGTTAGCATAGAGACTGAGTGGAATGGGATGGATCGGGAGAGAAATGGCAAAGAGGGGGAATTATGTGGCAAAACTGAAAAGGCTGGGATTGTCCTCCTTGTGGCAGAGATGGTTAAGGGAGAGATTTAATCAAGGCATTCAAAATTTATGCAGGGTTTTCATAGAATAGAGAGGGAGAAATAGTTTCCAGTGGCAGATGGGTTGGTAACCAGAGTACACAGAATTGGCAAAAGAACCAGAGGGAAGATGAGCTTTTTTTTTTGCATAGCAAATTGTGATCTGGAAGGTGCTGTCTGAAAGGGCGGTGGACGTGGATTCAATAGGAATTTTCAAAAGGGGAATTGGATAAATACTTGAAGGTGCGGGGAAATTTGCAGGGAAATGGAGATGGGAGGTTACAATGGGCTGCATTGGATAACTCTTTCAAAAAGCTGACACAATGATCGGCTAAATGGTGGGCTGTGCTGCAAGATTAACTGCGGTGGGTGGGGAATGCGGGTGTGATGGGGCGAATCTATGCTTATTCTGTTGAACTAGTCTTTTCTCGGAGCTAGATTGGTAACTCTTGATGTGGAGCAGCATTGGGGAATTGGATGAATTGCAGCACAAGTGGATGCAGGGAAGTTCATACTACTGTTTTATCCATGTGTGCTATCAGACTAAATATGTTTCTGATGAATATGTTGTCTTTAATGTTTTCCTGTTTGGGCATCAGAATCTCAAATACACCAGATTACAATGGTGTTTGAACAGACTGGTCTAGTTTGATTTTGTGGTTTCTGGTTAGTGTTGTAAGCAGTCTGCGAGTAATGTATCTTAACCATGGAATATTCCACACTCCATACTGCATTGTTGAAGGTGATGTCTTTCAGACGAGATGTTAAATTGAGACTGGTCTGGTTCAGGTGCAGGGCATTTTGCTGATGTCCAAGCCAAAACATATTAACTGTGTATTTTCATTTGTTTTCTGGGTATGGGTGATGCTCACCAGGCTGCACATCCTTAATTTTCCTCGGCATGGTTTGTTTGCACAGCTGAGCTACTTGCTTGGCCACCTCTAAACGCATTAAGAATCCTATTGTGTGCGGCTGGAGTCGTGTATGCCAGACCAGATATGGGTAGAGGGCTCTTTAATTCCTGAAGGACATCGATGCTTCAGGGAAGGGAGCTCGCTCAACCATCTATGCCCAGAATAAAATTGGGAGCTGGGGTCTGATGTTGGCACCTGTATGCCAGTTGCACAGAGAGCATCCACCTCTTGGTGCAAGTCTCAACTATTCCACCACTCTCTTTGGCCAGCTTTCCATGCTCTTCCATAAACTTTAGGTCATCCAAAACACTACTACCCATGTCTTTACTCATTCACCCAACACCCCTGTGCTTACTGACCTATGTTGGCTCTGGTCTACCTACAGCACACCAATGACCCAAGTGTGGTATCGTGTTACTCGCTACATTGGCTTCTTCACAAATCTATCAGCTGATCTGTGGGGCGAGAGTCAAAGTGCACTCAACCCTAGAGAATCTAGAAGCAAATGATTGGTGATGGAGGAATGAATACAAGGAGCTCTTATGATGCAGTGGGTAGTGTTCCTGACTAAGCCAGAAGCTCTGGGTTCAAGATCCACTCCAGACTTGATGGCCAAGGTCATCAACCTGCAAATCTTTCCGACACACCAATGGCAAGCAGTAAGGGTGGGAGAGATTCCTAGTCAGCCATGTGATGGAAAGAAATTGGAGCCTCTACCATCAGTATCCATAGCTCCAGACTACGAGCATGTAAAAGTGTATGTTGCCACAGCAACTTGGACTCTTTGGGGGCTGCTGGTTGGCTGGACAGCCAGTCTGGATCAGATTAATGCAAAAGATGTGGGGTTTGATCCCCATTCCAGCTGGGATGGATTCGGGACCTGCCTCCTTGCCCTACCCGTGGTGGAGGTTGCAGTGCTGTGGGTCAGACCTGCCTTCGGGCAGAGAATTGAAGATAATGAGGAATGCATGCATGCATGTTTCTTGCACTAGTGATTTCCTCCAGTTTAGCTGGTCACTGGAATTTTCCAGCCCAGACCAAAATGGATGAGTTCCTCAGGGTAGTGTCCTAGGCCCAACCATCTTCAGCTGCTTCATCAATGACCTTCCTTCCATCATAAGGTCAGAAGTGGGGATGCTCGCTGATGATTGCACAATGTTCACCATTCGTGATTCCTCAGATACTGAAACAGTCCGTGTCCATGTGCAGCAAGACCTGGACAACATCCAGGCTTGGGCTGACAAGTGGCAAGTAACATTCGCACCACACAAGTGCCAGGCAATGACTATCTCCAACAAGAGAGAATCTGACCATCACTCCTTGGCATTCAATGGCATTACCATTGCTGAATCTCCCACTATCAACATCCTGGGGAGTTACCATTGACCAGACACTGAACTGGACTAGCCATAAAAATACTGTGGCTACAAGAGCAGGTCAGAGGCTAGGAATCCTGTGGCGAGTAACTCACCTCCTGACTCCCCAAAGCCTGTCTGCCATCTATAAGGCACAAGTCAGGATTGTGATGGAATACTCTCCACTTGCCTGGATGAGTGCAGCTCCAACAAAACTAAAGAAGCTTGACACCATCCAGGACAAAGCAACCCCGCTTGACTGGCACCCCATCCACAAACATTCACTCCCTCCACCACCACACAGCGGCAGCAGTGTATACCATCTACAAGTTGCACTGCAGCAGCTCGCCAAGGCTCCTTAGGCAGCACCTTCCAAACCCACGACCTCTATCACCTAGAAGGACAAGGGCAGCAGACACATGGGAACACCACCACCTGCAAGTTCCCCTCCCAGCTGCTCACCATCCTGACGTGGAAATATATCGGCCGTTCCTTCACTGTCGCTGGGTCAAAATCCTGGAACTCCCTTCCCAACAGCACTGTGGGTGTTCCTACACCACATGGACTGCAGCGGTTCAAGAAGGCAACTCACTACCACCTTCTCAAGGGCAACTAGGGATGGGCAATAAAAGCTGGCCTAGCCAGCGACACCCAGATCCCATGACTGAATTTTTAAAATTTGATCGCTATCACTCTTGCTCCATTTTCAGCCAAGCACTTCCTCTGTTCTTCATCACCCCACAGCTGCAGCTGCTGCCTTGTCTGTCTCCAGAAACCATTGATTCCCTTGCTGGCATATATCTCTAAGGAAGATGTCTTCCCTTTTTGCATCTCCCTAGGTAACCTTAAAATGAGCAGTCACAAGGCCTTGGATTATAAGAGACATCACATTCTCACCCAAGATTAGATGCTTTTATATTTAAGTGGCTTCCCTGAACCAACTATCATTCTTATTTTAAAAAATCCATTCTCACGTGTTGCTGGCAAGGCCAGTATTTATTGCTAATCCCTAATTGCCCTTGAGAAAGTGATGGTGAGCCGCAGCCTTGAATTACTGCAGTCCATGTGGTGTGGGTACATCCATAGTGCTGCTAGTGACCATGAAGGAATGACGATATAGTTCTAAGTCAGGATGTTGAGTGGCATGGAGGGGAACTTGCAGGTGGTGGTGTTCCCATGTGTCTGCTGCCCTTGTCCTTCTAGGTTGTAGAGATCGAGGGTTTGGAAGGTGCTGTAGAAGGAGCTAGAGTGGTTCAGGGATGAGTGGTTCCGGGTTATTAGAGTGGTTCCAGGGATGTGGGATTTTAGATACAAAGTTAGATTGGAGAAATTGGGGTCATTCTCCTTGGAGCAAGAGGATTAAGGGGAGACCTGATAGAGGAGTACAAGATTGACAGGCTTGGATAAGGAAATTGGATAGGTACTTGAGGGAAATAAACTTGCAGGGCTATGGGGATAGAGTGAGGGAATGGGACTCACTGGATTGCTCTACAGAGAGCCAGCATGGACTTGATGGGAAGAATGGCCTCCTTATGCGTTGTAATGATTTTTGAAAAGGAGGTAAATCCCTGTGCTGAGGCAGATATGTTACCTTTTAAAAGTTGAAGTTGGGAAGACTGTTGACACCTCTATGCTCCTTTCCCCCCAACCTTTTTTTAAAAAAAAAACAGGGTGTACAAATATGAAAGCTAGTGATTCCTGAGGTGCAGAAGCTGTTTATACTGAGCATGATCTGGCGTGATCTGTTAATGCTTTTTTAATGGGGTTTCCAAGTACAGCCTGAGAGGAGATGACGCATGGTGGTTTTTTTTTTGGTCAAGGTTTTCCTTTTATAACCCAAGGGGAGGGGATGGTATTATATTTACCCTGCAGTTGTTGCTATCCTCTCTCACTGTTCCACTCGAAACAGAGTGGAGTTAACTGTGGAAGGGAGTTGGAGAAGCAAGGCTCTAAGCTACAGCGGCAGAGCTGGGAGCAACTGAGAAAATGTTTACTTCGCCCAAATTCATCGCTACATGTTGGCTTGCTTCCAGCCCAGGACATCTGATGCCATTAAAATAATAGATGAGCAGTTTGCTGCTGTGCTACATTAAAGCTGCGTTCTGCTACCACTATCCTCAATCCTCTGCAGTTTGCCTGGGAAGGTTAGCATCGAGACAGAGTTTTTACATGACTGCAAGTTTCAGTTTTGAAGAAGAGCCTTGTATGCAAACGTGCATTGTGTTTCCAAAAGAGTTTCCTGAAATGGTAAGAAATTACTGGTGCAGCTTAAATTTGTGATGGGAGTATTGGGGGGGTGGGGTGGTGGTGGAAGAGAAATCAAAGAGCGAGACTTTTCTTTTGGTTGGGGTGGAGAGGAGGAACACAGAATGAGCAAAATGATGTGTTTGGAATTGGGTGTGTTGTGGAAGATTTAAAACGGATGCAATGTGGCAGACGTGTTTGAAGTTACTGTATATGATCCAGTTAGAATCATTAATTCCCTTAAGTTTTCTTGTTTTTTTTTGGAGTCAGTTCAGACTGTCCAAGGAGGAAACTAACACCAAATGTAAAAGTTTTCACACGCTTTATTGTGTGTCTGTAATTGAGGTTTTTGCATTTTTTTTAGTGCATTTAGGGATGAACCTCTTTATACCAAACAATGGAACTTATTGCAAACGAATGCAATAATGCAATGGTTTTTCTTTTACCAGAAACTCCTAAGCCTGTTGCAGTATGAGCCATGGGGTACGACGTCAATCGGTTTCAGGGCGAGGTGGATGAAGATTTGATATGTCCGATTTGTAGTTGGGTTTTGGAAGAACCTGTACAGGTGAGTAAATTTGGGTTGGTGGAGATGAGGTTGGTTGTGCAGAGGGATCTCAAATAATCTTGGTGCCCAAAGTACCAAAATCTTTTAATCAGCAAACTATTCAACTGTGGAGGGCATCACAACCATGCCTGATCGTGCAAGCGTCTTTATTTTAAATTGAGAAAATAATGAGAGGTTCACAGAGGAGCTATCAGAAACAAAGTTCAGATCACACTGGCTCATTTGACCATGTTATCTGAATGCTTCTTGTATTTCTAATTTTAATGTTTCGTCCAGGGTAAAGGGATGGGAGTTTGGGCTGTAAACTGGGAAATGCTGTCCATCAAATCTCCTTGGGTGAGTGTGATCTATTGATGCAGGGCTGCAATGACTGCAGCTGTGCTGCGTCAGAAATCTGCACGGTCAGGAGATTAATGGAATGCTTCCTACGTTGCAGAGCCATATAAAATCTCTCAGAAGTTTTAAATAGAAATTGTGAATCAAGTGGCTCTTGAGCTCCAAGGCACTGCGTAATATTTGGACATGTAAAAAGTCTGGGGGTGGTGGGTGGGGGAAGTGGAGGGAGGAGGAGGAGAAGAAAGAAAAACTGCCAATGCCCAAAATGCACAATAGATTGGTCAGCATCTGAGGAGAGAAACTGGTCTCTTCTAGATAGTAAACCTTCTCCACGGCAACTATAATCAGTTGTGGGTGGTGATATCATACAATGTATGTACAAGTGCTTACTGAATATAGTGACAGCCACGATTCCTTATAGGCAGAATTAGTAGGACTCCCTAGATGGGTTATACAGTGGGAAAATGAGCCATACAGACCAACAATCTCTGGTTTGATCCCTGATCTTGGCTAGAGCAATCGCAGAGGTGCTACTTAGTTAGGGAGGGGGCAGTCGATCAGAGTTCCTGCTCTCAGTCTCTATCTCTTTACCTCTGGTAGCAGTGCATATTTGTTACATGAGACCAGGGCTGGGATCAGCTCTACTGCTGCTCTCCCTGTTGTCAAATGGCCTACTGATAGGCCCTTGCGGGCCTCGCCTACTCCTGCTCCTATTTCTTATGTTATGAACTGTATGATTTCAATCCCGCTTTACAGTATGTTTGCAGGAAAGCACTCTCTCTCATCTGCTAATTTCCCACCCTCCTTTCCAATGCTTTAGTGGAGTGTGGTAAGTGTGCACCTCCTATTGGCTAATTCCGAGTGCAGAGGCCTGATCTTTTATGGCCTTTGGAGACGGTGGAATTTCATATCCTTTATTTAATAAGTTAGTTGGGGGAGGGAGCTGGCATTGAAATGAGCATTGGCGGGGGGGAGCAATACAAAATGGACTCAATCTGAAAGCAACATTTCGGAATAAACCCCTGTAACTTCCGCCTTGTGAATTGGCACTTTCGTGCTGAGGATTGTAATAGACTTGCTAATTACTGCATGCAACAAGCTTTCTATTTATGGAATTGTGGCGGTTTGTAATTGGCTTGACGATGTGTCGCCACTCCAAGTGAATGGTATGCACTGACCTGAGAGGAGAAAGAGAAGAATTAGGGGCAGGAATTATTGCACAGTGACAAATTAGTAACTGCATTATTTGGATTCCAAGAATTGCAGCCAGATAGATAAAAGGACTTAACTGTACTTGTTAACTCAAGTTAATGTTTTGAGAGCACAATATTCATGTAAACGCATTGGAGCTGAGTGTGTGATGGACAGAGTGAAGGGGAAATGTGGAAAACTAGTCTTTGTTCACAGCGAGGAAGCCTTGTAATGTTCCCAGGTGAGAACTTTGATAATTTTGTGGTTTGTGTGTCTCAGTTGCAGGATGCAGATATGAGCCAAGTAGGAGAGGCAAAGAGTTGATGTGTTTTAAAGGGAAATAAGATTTTTAATTTAAGCTCATTGAGTTTGATATTTGTCCTAGTTTGCTAGCTACTGCTGTAAGTTTTTAAACTGGTTGAGGGAAGGTTAATCCTTTAATTTGAACTGGATAAATGCTGTTCTGAAAACGACATTGTGAAGAGGAAATCGGGCCTCACCTCTGAAGCCTGAGTAGTTTTTGTGGTTCTCCCTTTCCTCACCCCACTTTATAGTCTTGTCTCAATGTAATTTTCAATGAGTAAATTAGTACAGATCCACTAGCTTTTTCATTTGATCCCAATGAAGAGATGGGTGATAGATTTGATGGGGCACCTTTTAAAAAGATTACGGAAGAAACTGACTAGCTCAAAATGGTACTTTGATATTGACTGCATCATAAAATTTGGCTCCTTGACAATGCCGTAGACGTTTTTTTAACCTTGAATTTCATTAAAGGAGCTTCATGTCTGGCCAGTGTTCATCTCCATACTTACTGAGGAAGATTATGTGGGTGGCAGCATATTGAGTTTCTTTGTGCATTCCAATCTTGGCAATCTATGCATTTCTTGATCATATCATGTGGATTTATAGCCATGTGTGTTTGTGGAAGCAGATCTGCTTTTGTTAAATAGAGCCCGAGTGCGCTTAAATTGGGTCACCGCAAATTGGATTTCCAGATGACTTGTGCTGTTTTGTTTATTTGTTCTCTCTCGTTGGTTCATTTGCTGTCTCCCCTGCTCTTTCCTAGGCGCCACACTGTGAGCATGCGTTTTGCAATGCCTGCATCACCCAGTGGTTCTCTCAGCAGCAGACCTGCCCAGTGGATCGCAGCGTTGTTACCCTAGCCCACCTTCGACCTGTCCCCCGCATCATGAGGAACATGCTGTCCAAACTGCAGATCACCTGCGACAACGCCAGCTACGGCTGCACGGCTGTGGTGCGCCTTGACCAGTTGAGCTCTCACCTTAACGATTGCGAGCACAATCCGAAGCGACCTGTGACGTGTGAGCAGGGATGTGGGTGAGTTTCTCAATTCCTTTCAGCTATGCAGCATAGTCAAACTATCAGAACCCTGTTTTGATGCTTGTGTATTTTTTTGTTTGGGTGAATGAGCGTAGAACGTAGTGCTGATAATGAGCCACATGCCTCAAGAAGGTGCCAGCTCTGATCTCTAGCCTGACCTGAGTTTGTCCATCTTGGCCACTGCAGTGGTGAGGTGCTACCTGTCACCATTGCTGGTCTTTTGGCAAAGGGCTGGCAGAGACTGGGATACTCTGGCTCACACATGAAAATGGTCCCTTGGGTAAGGTACTGGCAAGCCAGCCTTGAGAGAATTGGAAAGAAAAATTGTCCCCTTTTTAACATGTTTTTTGTCTTGATTTAACTTGCCTTTATCCCTCCTTGTGGCTGGGTGTTCTCTGGGTGCTGGTAGTCCTTTGGTACTGCTCCTAAATGGCCATTCTTCATTGCACCCAGAAGACAATGAATATCAATTGGCATCATAGCCATGTCTTATCCTGGACCTACTTGATATCCACTCATTCCTCGAAGGATTTTCATTGCAATTTCTTTTTTTTGTTCACTCATGGGATGTGGGCATTGTTGGGTAGGCAGCATTTATTGTCCATCCCTAATTGCCCTTGTTCAGAGGGCATTTAAGCGTCAATCACATCGCTGCGGGTCTGGAGTCACATGTAGACCAGACCAGGTGAGGACAGCAGATTTCCTTCCCTAAAGGACATTAGTGAACCAGATGGGTTTTATGACAATTGGGATTGGTTTTGTGGTCATCATCAGACTCCTAATTCCAGATTTTTATTGAATTCAAATTTCACCATCTGCTGAGGTGGGTCTCTGGAATACTAGTCCAGTGACATTACCACTACGCCATAATTGGGAGCAGGAATACTCTCCTCCCCTTCACAACCTACCCAGCCAGCCAGAGGCCAATTTTACCACCTTCATTCAGTCCACTTGGTTTCAGAATAATTCGTGGCACAGGAAAAGCATTCAGGAAGAGGAGAAAATAAAAGCGTCAGGTATATGGAGTATGTAAGCTGATTTCTAGATGTTAATTTAACAGCGCAATCCATTTACGCACTGCACCATTGTCATGGAAGATCTACCCCTTTCTCTCTTTTTTTTTTAACCCTTCTCCACAACACCAAGTGAAGTGCTGATCTTGGCCGTGCTGATTAGTGAAAGTGTCCATGAGCAATGAGCTGGCCATTCAAGGGGATGAGAATTTGTGTGACGTGAGTGAAC
This sequence comes from Cetorhinus maximus, assembly GCF_964194155.1. Classification (NCBI taxonomy): domain Eukaryota; kingdom Metazoa; phylum Chordata; class Chondrichthyes; order Lamniformes; family Cetorhinidae; genus Cetorhinus; species Cetorhinus maximus. Next base: position 151,414 of record NC_135917.1, read on the forward strand.
CTATGCTCTTCTCATGCACCCTTCATTCAATAGCAGGGGCTTAAAATCCTGTTGGCTTCTTGACAGGTGATTTCGAAATGAAGAGGAGGATGGGGATAAAATCCAGAGAGCAACTCTTGGCAGCATCTTCAAAAGATTGGTTGCATCTGTTGTGGCCATCGTGAAACTTGTCAGTTATTTCCTCTTGCTAAGCTAATTTAAGATCATGAAGATTTGTTCTTGAGAAACTACAGTAATAGGATTGGGATGCAAATAAATATTTTTAAAAATGTTTTACCTTAGAATTCACTAAAATGAATGCAAATCATTTAATCAGTTTGACCTTTGTTAGTGAGACCAGGGCTTTCTTGTCTTGTATTAAAACTATTGTTTTGAATGAGTACACAATGATGTTCGCTACTGTTGACAGTCGCTATGTATGGTATAACTCATGCACAGGAATAATATGGTTGCAGTGATTTAACCTATCTTGATTTTAAAACCTAACTTGATTTTAAAACCTCCCTTGAAGATTTAGTTTACAGGGAGAATATTCAGCAACTGAATTTAAAAACAGGACAGCAGAATCTATTTACACAGCAAATAGTCTGTTTTAAATGGAGTCTCCACACGTTGAACACAACTCATGCCTAAAACTACCCATTTTTAAGAGCAGGATTAT
>NC_135917.1:152274-159774 GCF_964194155.1 Cetorhinus maximus
GAACTTCGCGTCGACGCTAAAGCTGTAGAGCAAAACCAGTCAGGACACAATCTGACTCGAGTAAATCAGAGCGTGTTCCTTCTAAGGTGGGGTCATTGGGAATTATGCAAGAAGCCTGTTCAAATGTGTTCATAGACAGTTTGTTTTTATATGGCCCCTCTCCGACTGAGGGAGTCAAAGTGCGCAGTGCGGAGCATTAAAAGCAGTGTGCGCTTTGCAGCAAGTGGCATGCTCCTATGCGAGTTTTTATGCAACACCTCGATTGTGAGGGAACCATTAACCATGCACGTAAACTAAATTTCATTATTACGTCAAATTTTAATGCCTCTCCTCCAAATGAAAAGGATCTTGAAATCTTGTGTACACTTGTTTTCACTCAAATAAACACTTTTTTTCAGTGAATCCAACATTCTTATTGCTACCTCGGTATACTGGCCATCTCGTTCACACAAATGCACCCATTATAACCAGTGGGCACTGTATGTAGTAAACCGTCTGTAATCTTGAAGACTTTAGGGGCAGGTCCTTTTATTTAACCACACCTGTTGAGCGGATAAGAAGATTGTGCCCTATGAAGGATAAGCTGCATTGCCTTGTGTATTACTGACTTATACTAACTTGGAAGGTCCCAGGTTCTAACTCCAATCTGGCTGGCGCTATGGTTTTTATAATTTGCCTTGACACTCCTGGACTAGCGAAGGGTACCAGCTCCTCCAATGTTATCACTGACTGCTGTTTGACAAAGCAAGTGCACGGACATTGACTTGAGGGCAGCCACATTGCTTGCTGACAATATGGCCACTTGGGACAAAATGCTAGAGGTTTGCTGACATCTGTGCAAAAGGTGAGGCAGAAAGGAATAAAGGGAGAAGCTGATTTGGGGGTGGGGGAGGTTAGATGAAATAAGGTGGGAGATGGCTCGTGTGGAGCCTTAACACAAGCATAGGCCAGTTGGGCCAAATGGCCTATTTTGTGTACTTGCTTCTAACCATAGAGGAAATGTTCCCTGGTGCTTTTGGTCATTTCCCTTGATGAAAATATGCCCCCTAAAGAAAATTAAAATAAAAGCTGGCAATACCCAGCAGGACCGTCAGCATCTGAGAAAAGACAGATTATTGACGATCATTGATGAACTGTGTGTGTGTGTGTTTTCCTTACTTTGCAGAAACGAGACATTCAACTTTTGAAAGCGTACATGAGGGCTATCCGCAGTGCAAACCCAAACCTACAGAACTTGGAGGAAACCATTGAGTACAATGAAATCCTAGAGTATGTTTCCGTTCAGTTTCATGTCCTTTTTCCTTCTGCCTTGCACCATTCTGTGACTAAGTAGGGAGACAGTGTCTTCTTTCCAGATCTCAGCTGCTGTGCAGCCACCTACTTTGAGATATGAGAAATATGAGCTGTCCAAGCTTTGTAAGCTGGTAACAGTCTTCCAGTTAATTTTGTAAATATACTTTGTTCTGTAGCTGCGCCCTTTATTTCTGCAGAATTTTACAATCTCGAACACGTATACTGAAATTTTAGCTAAATTAAGATACTGAAGCAGGGCTGTATTCAGACTTGTGCCCATTCTTTGAATCCAGCACCGAAGTGAGAATCAAAGTGGAGATGTTGTTTAACGGTCTGTCGTTGTGTAATTTTGATCATAGATAAAGCATTCACTAAATGTCCCAATAACATCTTGGATGTTGGCTGTGGCTCAGTGGGTAGCAGAAAATTGAAGGTGACACTCCAGTGCAGTACTGAGGCCCCATCTGCCCACTCGGGTGGACACGAGGTCCCGTTGTACTATTTAGAAGAAGAGCAGGGGGAGTTTGCCCTGGTATCCTCGCCAATATTCATCCCTCAATCGACATCACTAAAAGGGATTATCTGATCATTATCGCATTTCTGTTTGCGCGCAAGTTGGCTGCTGCATTTCCCATGTTACAACAGTGATTATGCTTCAAAAATACTTCATTGGCTGCTAAAGTGCTTTAGGACGCCCTGAGGTCATGAAAGGCGCTATATAAATACACATTTTTCCATTCTCGGAGACTTTAGCTCAATCTAGGCCAACACTCCCGGTGCAGCACTGAGGGAGTGTGGTGCTGTTGGAGGTGCCATCTTTTGGATGAAATGTTAAATCGAGGCCCCGTCTGCCCCCTCAAGTGGGTATAAAAGATCCCATGACATTATTTGAAGAAGCAGTGGGGTGTTCTCCCTGGTGTCCTGGCATCAATGTTTATGCCTCAACCAGCATCGCATAAAAACAAATTAACTGGGCATTATCACATTGCTGTTTGCAGGAGCTTGTTGTGCGCAAATTGGCTGCTGCATTTCCTACAACAGTGGCTACACAAGTACTTCCTTGGTGTAAAGTGCTTCGGGATGTCCTGAGGTCTTATATTAATTTGGGAACAGTCTTTATAATGTTGACCAGCTGATCATTTTGGAAACTTTTCCAATCATTTTATGATGTCCATGAAGTTAGATCTGGAGCTAACCGCAATAGCTGTGTAAATGATTTGGGTGCCTAAAAGCTAAACACATCATTCAATCGCCTTGGGTGAAAGGGTAGTTGGGAGGAATTATTTACTTGCCCGAAGCACTATATATTTTTTAATGTAGTGATGACTAAGATTAAAACTGCTGATCCCAGCAGCTTGATTAAAAAGGAATGAAGGGGAACCAATGAGGAAAAAGTGAAAATATTAAAATGAGGGTGAATAAGTGCTAGAGTTCCTGATGTATCTTGCATGCAGGTGGTAGGGATACCAAAGAGAGGGGGGCGTGGGGGGAGAGTGGAAGCAGGGCAGCACTTGCACATTTCTTTGCATGAGTTGAAAACAGACGAGCCGCCCTGTAAGCTACAGGACATGCACAGTCTGGAATGTAAAGAGTGTGTGTCAGAGGTGCCGTCTTTCAGATTATATGTTTGTTGGTAAAACTGAGGGCCAGTTTGCCCTCGCAGTTGGACGGAAAAGATCCCACAGGCACAATTTGAGGAGCAGAGAAATTCTGGTGTCCTGGCCGATATTTATCCTTCAACTGACATCACATTTTAAATTAAAAATAAATGGATATCTGGTCATTATCACATTGCTGATTGTGGGAGCTTGCTGTGCGCAAATTGGCCGCTGTGTCACCTACATTACAACAGTGGCTACACTTTTTAAAAAAAGTACCTCATTGGCTGTAAAGCACTTTGGGACGTCCTGAGGTGTTGAAAGGCAAGACTTTCTTTTTCTCTCTTCTTTCATGCTCCCATCTAATTGGGTGCACGGCCTCACTTTTAAAATAACCAGGAAAATCTAAATAAAGTTGTGAAGTCAAGTTGACTGCAGGAAAATATGTTTAAGATTTTGTAGTGTTGATAGTACACTGTTGTGCAGCCCTCTGAGCTGTGGCAGGATGCAGACTCCGTGCAGCCATTCTAGCTGCAGCAGGGTGCTTGTCACGCAGCCTCCACCTTGCACTCTATCCCCAGGCGGGTCAGGATGCAGTCATGTGCAGCCTGTTATGCAGCCTCCCTACCTGAATCAGGATTTGAGGGTGCAAGGAGGAAAGAAACTTTGATCTATTCATCATCTGGATTGCAGGGCTTAGTTGACAGTGGCTTTGTTTGTTTTGTTAAATAAAATGCACTCGTTACCTGAATGGTATCTTCTGTGTTGTAGGTGGGTCAATTCATTGCAACCTGCTAGAGTAACCCGCTGGGGTGGGATGATCTCCACCCCTGATGCAGTTCTGCAAGCAGTCATTAAGCGGTCTCTCATAGACAGCGGGTGCCCAACGTCCATAGTCAATGACCTCATCGAAAACGCACATGAGAGGAACTGGCCTCAGGGTCTGGCCACCTTAGAGACTCGTCAAATGAACCGCAGGTACTACGAGAACTATGTAGCTAAACGAATCCCAGGGAAACAGGCAGTGGTGGTGATGGCGTGTGAGAACCAACACATGGGAGAGGACATGATCATGGAGCCTGGTTTGGTGATGATCTTTGCTCATGGTGTGGAGGAAATCTTTTAAAACAAACACATTGTGTTCCTTTTTGTCTGAATGAAGTTCATAATGAGAAGAAAGCAAGACTTTGGCCTTGCGCTAACTAGAATATCTTCAGTGAAAATAGACTTCTACACAAACAGAGGCTTCTCACCAAATTGCATTATGGACTGTTTGACCAACGGCTTTTATGCAGCTCAAGAACTGGCTTAAGGAATGAGAGCTTGCAGCTCGCAAAACATTAATCAACTTTTTTTTTGTATTTATTCTTCCAAGATTGAAAGACTAAAGACAGGAAGTACAATTCTGATACCCATTCCAGTTCCTGCTGCCACGTGAGAAAGCTAATATTTGTGGCACCATTTCACTTTACTGGCAGTGGTTTGAGTTATGCTCTAATACCTGATTTTCATGTTTGTTTCTTTCCCTTGTTTCAAACAGAAAATTAGTAATGGACAATATTTCTATTGTAGTAGCTGCTGTTACACTGTGGTCAAGTATACAATACAAAAGTGTTTCTGTGATCATTTTGAGGGAAAAGTCTTTTGAGGTTGCTCTGTCAGAGCAGAGCTCACAGACAAATTTAAAAACAAATAGATTTCAGTGCTGTATGAACTACGTGGCTTAATATCTACTAAAGCAACTCTGATTTGCTGCAAAAAAAACTGTCAATATTCAGGCATGATCAAAAACACTTTTTTTTAAAAAAACAACCTAATTGAGATGTGGAGTGATCTGTGGAATGTGAATAATCGCCTGATGTGTGGTTTCTTTAAGTGACCAGGCAGGGGCTGAGATGAATTGAATTTGCAACCGCTACAGGGCAAGGCAATTGCATTCACTTGTTTTACTTTGAACCTTTGTCAACATTTAATCACTTTAACCTAAATCCTACCTTTTTGTTTGGATTTGCCTTGAACTGAATTGTTCAACCTGATGTCAAATGACCTCTGAACAGAGTCTTGTGCAAGAATGGCCAAAATTGGAGCGAATTGCATCCAGTGGTAGGGAACAAAAAGATTGGACCTTTTTCTTTTAAGAAAAAAATGATCCTGTGACTAATCCTGCTTTTAAAATCCTAATAGTATTTTATTAGTGATATAACCAGGAAGCTATCTCGGTTTTGAGACAGTCTACAAATACCTGATTACACTAGACTGTGTGAGATACTCTGTTCATGTAAACTGCAAAAGTGACCCAGCTACATTCTCATGGATAGGTATTGGGTCTATGATTGCAGGCCTCAAAAAGCTAGAATAAAGGCTGAGCTAGTACAGGATTGCAATACCATATGGCTGAAAGGTATCCTAGAAAGCCTGAGTATAACTTGTGCATTTTTTTAAAAATCAGAATATTTTATTCACTTGGCTTCGCTTCTTTGGATACCTGACCGAACTAGGTATCGGTACTTTGGTAACTGTACCTAATGTAGGACATTTTTAAGTGACTCCAAATGGGGGTCGCTCTCCTCCACCGCAACCCCCCCCAGCCACCCCACCCCCAAACCCCTGCCGCAAATTATTCAATTTGACCCAAAGCAGCTAAGAATGACCAGATCAATTGCCAATGGCACCAGGTTTGGAATATAGTGCTTCAAATCCTGACTTAGTGGAGTGGGGGGTGGTGTTGGTGGTGGTGGTGGTGGAGGAGGAACATGCTGTGAACTTATAAACTCTAGCTAGAATTTGTGTGTGTACATATTATTTTGATTAAAATCTTGCAATTTAGCTGGAGTGTTTTTTATTGTTTTATCCACAAATTAGTGAATTCTCTCTCCCCAGTGTTCTAAATGAAAGTTTACAAAAACCCTTGCAAGTGTGGAACACAGTTAGCCTCTGTTGGGACGTGGAACTGGGTCTGTGGTGTTGGTTCGCTCCTGGGCAGTTTTTTAAGATTTGCTAGATCTGAACTAAGCTTTATCAAAGTCCCTTATGTAGTGTCCCATCCCTTCCAAACTGTAGTAAAATCTGGGCTACAACTCTTGAATGTGTATCATTTTTGTGAACAAATATAGGATATGTTGCCTTGATCCAGAAGGTTAAACGTTAGGTTGTTTATTTTAACTTTTTTTTGAGGAGGTTAAAAGAGGACTTTTGGTACTTGGACAATATGAAGGAGAACGCTCTCTATTCTATTTGGGACTGCACTGAGCAACATCATTACATCCATTCAAGGAACTATCACTTTCTCCACTGAATCCACTGAAACCTGAAGTGACTTAGAATTCTGGAGGCCAAGAGTTTGTACTGAATTTTTTTTCAGCAAGCTAAAGGCTAGTTTTTGCCTCACTTCTGGTTTTAATTAGTACAAATATTTTATGCTATATTTCAAAATACTCTTACTTTTGGAGGGCTTAAAATACAAGCTCGTGCACCAAAGCTTGCAGTAAGTGACATAGGTTCAGCTTGTGACATTCCCTTTGCACATCTAGGGCCAACATCATGTTTTCTTTCTTGACCTGCTCTGTTTCTACAAGTGACTGGTAACTTAAACTGTGCACAGATGCATTAAGGACTGAATTCTTATACCTTAAAAAAAACTATTTGCTTTTCAACCTGTCTGGTGTCATTATAGTCCCTTTTAGATGTTTCAGTCTGGATCTCTAGGTAGCCTGGCATAGCTTATTTATAGAAGTGAAACCTCCAGGCTGGCCTGATTAGCCATGGGCAGAAAGTTAGTATCTGAGAAAATTGTCATTTTTAATATCTTTCTTCTCGACATCCTCCCTTCCTAAGTTGAGGCGTGGCATAAAGTTTTAAGAAAAAAACTACCATGAGGGGCCTCGATTAAAATCAGTCCTAATACAGCCAGAAAAGAGAAAAAACATCACATGGTAATACACAGAAAGCTATGTTAATAATAATTGTGTTCACAAAGAAGCCTGCTTTCATATGAGTGCTGAGGATTCTGCATAATGATAAAGGAGTGGGGGGAGGGATTTCCATTTCCAGCCCTGCATCCCTGACTTTGGGACTAAACAAAGCCACCTGAGAACATCCTCGTGAGAAATTTCCCTGCCTGCCTCTCTCCCTGTCTGTCTGTCTGTCTGCCTGCCTCTCTCCCTGTCTGTCTGTCTGCCTCTCTCCCTGTCTGTCTGTCTGCCCCTCTCCCTGTCTGTCTGTCTGCCTCTCTCCCTGTCTGTCTGTCTGCCTGCCTCTCTCCCTGTCTGCCTGCCTCTCTCCCTGTCTGTCTGCCTCTCTCCCTGTCTGTCTGCCTGCCTCTCTCCCTGTCTGTCTGTCTGCCTGCCTCTCTCCCTGTCTGTCTGTCTGCCTCTCTCCCTGTCTGTCTGTCTGCCTCTCTCCCTGTCTGTCTGTCTGCCCCTCTCCCTGTCTGTCTGTCTGCCTGCCTCTCTCCCTGTCTGTCTGTCTGCCTGCCTCTCTCCCTGTCTGTCTGTCTGCCTCTCTCCCTGTCTGTCTGTCTGCCTCTCTCCCTGTCTGTCTGCCTCTCACCCTGTCTGTCTGCCTCTCTCCCTGTCTGTCTGTCTGCCTCTCTCCCTGTCTGTCTGTCTGC